>NC_056729.1:613074133-613259102 GCF_019279795.1 Protopterus annectens | reverse complement strand
TGAAAAGGGAGTACCCTGCAGATCCCTCCTCCAACATAACACCTCTACACAGATGCATCAGATCTGGGTTGGGGAGCAATTCTAGAAAGCAACAGCCAGAATAAGGTGCAGGGGGACTGGTTCTCACCCACAGACACAGGGACCACATCATTATCAAATAACTGAGGGGCCTTCTATTGGCTCTACAGGCCTTCCAACAGACTTACCAGGCACCTTGAAAGTTGTCACAGACAATATGAGGTTCTGTGGTATGTCAACAAGCCAGTAGGGGCAAGGTCCTATCCACTCTGCACCATGGTAATTCAAATTTGGTCCCATCAGCAAAACTATATATACGGCTGCACGCTCTATACTTTCCCTCAGCAGAGAATGTGATGGCAGACTCCCTTAGCAGAACCATAGCACCCTCTCACGAATGGCTTCCCTGGGAGGTGTTTTTGGATCTTATTCACAGGTGGGATATTCTACAGGCAGATCTGATCATCTCCTCCCAGAACAAACAGATGCCTCTGTTTTGCACGAGAACTCCGCATCCTCATGCTTGGAAGGTGGACACCTTCTCTTTTTCATGTGTGGGGATGGTTCTTTATGCCTTCCCCCTTCGCACTAATTCCAAAAGTCCTTCTGAAGATCCATAGGGACAAATCAAAAATCCTGCTGATTGACCCCCTTTTGGCCAAGACAGTATTGGTTTTCCCCTACTATTCCCATTAGCCAAGGGCAATCACCACAGGTTACCTCACTGATTCAACCTACTTGCACAAGACTGGGGATCCCTCATCCACCCTCAGGTGCTCATCCTCAAACTGACCTTATGGGTGATAGAATTTTCATCCCCTTTAGATTAGACACCTGTATTCAGAGGACGTACTCAGTGTCCTGCAGGAGGCCAAGAAAAAAAGTGCCAGGAGAAATTTGTCTAAATGGAAAAGGTTCTCCAGGTGGTGTCTCAAGAACGTACAGGACCCGTTTCTTACTCCATTACCTATGGTCCTCTTGTTTGAGCTGCTACATTCAGAACTGAAGTCTTCTTTTGTAAAAGTGCATTTGTCAGCCGTCTCCATGCGTTTTCCGTTGGCATCTCCTCTGGCTTCCAGGCTAACAGTAACTCTTCTTAAAAGGGGTCCTCTACATCAGGCCTCCTTGTAAGCCTCTCCCTCCATCTTGGGATCTTAATTTGTGCTAGAAAAACTCACATTATCCCCTTTTGAACCAGCACATTCAGCATCTCTTAAGCTACTGTATGTACCTGTCAAACAGTCTTGCTGGTGGCCCTTACCTCTGCCAGGAGAGTCTCTGAAATACAAGCCCTTATGTCCACAACTCCTTACCTTCCCTTTCATAGAGACAGGGTCTCCCTCAGGACCAATCCATCCTTCATGCCTAAGGTGGTTAATGAGCTCTCCTTGAATCAAATCATTAATCTACCTGTTTTTTCCTTTCAGCCTCAGAACTCCTCAGAAAGGACTTTGCATTCCCTGGATGTTCATAGACAACTGAGGTATTACCTGGACAAGACCACACCCATTAGAAAGTCTGAACAGTTTTTTTGTTTCCTTTCACCCTAGGGCCTTGGGGAAGGCAATGTCAGAATGGACTATTGCCTCATGGATTTGTAAGGCAATCTTATTTTGTTATTCCTCTCATGGGAAAACATTGACCTCCAGTGTGAGAGCCCATTCTACTAGAGCAGCTGCCTTTTCCACAGCCTTTCAGAGGTGTAGACTACGCTTCCATTCTGGAAGCGACCACTTAGTCTTTATGTACTTTCACCAAACATTACAAACTAGACCTGATTTCTAGAGCCAGAGCTGGGTTTTCCAGTTCAGTTTTGCAGGGCCTCATCGACTCTGTCCCCCTACCCTTACCTCCCAGGCACTTACCTAGAACTTTGGTACTCTCCCTACAGTTATGAATACTGTAACATCAGAATAACAGGGCAGAATAGTTGTGTAAGAACTTACCATTACCTTAGATGTCTTCTTCCATGTTGCAGTATTTAATCCCCCCACCCTCTTTTTTCCTTTCTCTTTTTGGGGTGTTTGGTTCTGTGCATCCAAAAAAGGGTACAACAACTGCAGCATAACTCTGCAGCTTGAATACGTCCTTGACTGATGGTATGTGTGGGTCTGGAAAGCTTCCTTCTAGCATCCCAGTGGTACTACTGTATGCAGCAGTTGGTTCTGAGTTGGGTATGTGCAGATGTCGCATACCCATTGTCCTTTTATGGCCCTGACATACAGTGTCACACACATCCCTTATCCAAAGACTTTGATATACTGGCTCAATTTCTGGTGCTGCAGGCAGCGACCTCCCTATAGAAGTTCTTCGATTTTCACATTGCAGTCATCCCATTTCGGTTATCTGCCTGCAGTAGCCCTCAGCTGGCCTTGAATACCAGAGTCTTGGTGTTTCTGTGTCAGGTGCTGTCTCTTCTTCCATGACGTCGGGTCATCAGGTGTATAAAACATGCAGCTGATGCCATTACATCAGTCTTTCTAGTTGTGTGGTGCCTGTAGCAAAAGCAGTTCACAAGTGCCTGTCGGCAGACTCCTGAAATTTTCGTTTTCGAGTTTTGGACTTGGGGATCCTTTTTTTCTTGCTGTAACCGATGTCAGAAAAAATTAATTGTCTTGACTGTCGAAAACGAATACCTCATAGAAATTTTCATTCTTACTGTGTCACCTGTTTAGGCCCAGACCACGACGTCCCTCACTGTTGTTTTTGTGGCTTGTTCACTGCCCGAACTATTCGTCGTCAGGCTATTTTTGTAGCTAAATACTTTCGTTTTCTATCTCCATACTCCAAAATGGCTTCATTAAGCCATTCGACTACCGATCTTCTGAAAAAGCGTAAGGATAAAGACAGACACAGACTGCATAGGTCCAAAACTGCAGACGACTCTTCCGTTAAGCTAGTCGTCAGTCTGCCGGTACTCAGGCTCTTTCGCAGCCCCTGATACCCGCTTCTTTAGATTCACTGGCCTCTGCTGAGACCCATTCAGAGTCGGGTATGTCGCGAGATGCTTCGACTATAGAACCTGCAGATGTCTCTATCTTGGATGGGTCCAAAGCCGCTTTACAGGCACCGGCTTCTGAGTGTCTACTCAGGCCTACGGAATTTCATATTAAACCGATGACTTTGTTTCAAGCTAAAAATACCCGAATTCCTCAGGCCTAAAGCTCACACTACGCCTAGAAAACTGAAGACCAAAGAGCATTCTCTGGCCCACATGCCTCAAAAACAAATGATTAGCATGGCTAAAGGACCTTATTACCTTAATTAGGGGAAGCCAGCCTTCCCCCTCTGAGACCTCGAACTGATTTTCCTTCTGCTTCTTCTGATCAGGAATCTGATATCTCTATTCCTTCTGACTACCATTATTTACCCTTATCTACTTATGAGGATTCTGATGCAGAGGATTCCATTCCCTCTGCTTCCCCTCCAGAGGAATTTTCTTTTGGTGAAACCTTACATACCCTTAGGGAACATTTCTGCTGGGAAAGCCAGGACTGTTCACAGTCCAAAAAGAGACTTAGGGAATTCTTAAACCTGCCTCAGCACAGGCCTCTAGCTATCCCTCCTGTTCTCGAGATTGTAGATGTTTTCCTGGAATCCAGCCTTACCCTAGACCCTTTGCCTCCAGCTCCTAGGAAACCAGACAGGTACGATAGAGTACCTGACTCTCTCAAATTTCTCCAAGAATCCTACTGCGGATTCAGAGACCATTTCCCAAGTACCTAAAAGGATTAAGGCTACTACTGCCAAGAATCCTACCCCTTCTGGTAGGGATTCTAGAGCTTTAGAGCAGGGTAAGAAGGTATATTTCTGGCCATTGGGGCTTTAAATTGCCAGTTTCATATGTTAAAGTATCAGCAACATATTTTGGGACTACTTAAACAGAAAATGATGTTGATTCCTGACTGTGCTGAACTCAAAGATTTACAAGAGTTAATGTATTCTGCTGACCAAGTTGGTAAACATACTTTGCAATGTTGTTTTGATGCTTTAGAAGCATCTTGCAGAACTGCTGTCACTGGGTCTGTACTTGGAAGGCATGCTTGGCTTAAGGAACAAAACTTGCCAGATCATGTTAAGGTTAAATTACTGGATGCACCCTTAAACCAAGATCACCTTTTTGGCAACAAAGTGGAAGTCCTTCTCAAAAGAATGGAGGAAAAAGCTAACTCTATGCAAGCTGTTACTGTGTGACATGCAGTCACCCCAACCCAGGCCCACTCAGCTCTTGAGGTACAAATGGACTCCAGAGGTGCACCTGTTTGCCTCCCCTCAGAACCACCAATTGAAAAAGTACTACACCAGAACTCCCCACTGCCAAGCTTGGAAAGTGAATGCCCTGTCCTTTACCTGGGAAGGCCTCTCCGTTTATGCCCCCCCCCTCTCGAAGGTCCTGCTAAAGGTCAAACAGGACAAGCCACGGACAATTCTAATTGCACTGGACTGGCCATGCCAGCACTGCTACCCCCTTTTGTGCAGTCTAACAGTGCTACAACCATGGCACCTGCTTCAGACTCCTTCCTTGCTGTCCTAGCAGGCGCGCCAGATTCTGCACCCTCAGCTTCAGTCCCTGAACCTTGCAGCCTTGCTAATCCCCTGAGCTCACCTCTAGCAACCCTCAGTAAGCAGGTGCTCAATGTCATTCTTAAGGCATGGAGGCCTAGTACTAGAAAGTCCTATTCAGAAAAGTGGAAAAGATACTGTTCCTGGAGCCAGTCTCAAGGGGTGGGCACAACGGTGCCCAGCTTACCTCATATTCTAGATTATTTAACAGAAATGCTCCACAAGGGCCTATCTTTCTCGTCAATTAAGATGCATGCCTCAGCCATATCAGCACATTACAATACTGAGCCACCCCTCTTCTCTCATCCACTGCTAAAACAATTCCTTAGAGGGGCCAACAATTTAAGACCCCCCAGGAGAGCTCCCTCTCCAGCCTGGGACCTAAACTTTGTGTTGTAGAAACTTACTCTTCCTCCCTTTGAACCAGCTGTTACAGCAGAGTTGAAATTTCTTTCTTGGAAAACAGCTTTACTTCTAGCCATCACTTCTGCAAGAAGAGTGTCTGAACTGCAGGCCCTTATGGCAGTGGAACCCTTCATTATCTTCCATGCGGACATGGTTTCCCTCGGGACTAATCCATCATTTATGCCCAAGGTGGTATCTAGTGTGGCTCTGAACCAGTCCATTCATTTGCCTACCTTTATCCCTAATCCCCAGAATAAAGGGGAAAGGATATTGCATTCCCTGGATGTGCGCAGACAGCTTAGAGTTTGTATGGACAGGACTAAGCCTCTCAGAAAATTTGACCAGCTGCTAGTCAGCTTTGTTGCAGGGGCAGAGGGGAGGGCCATTTCAAAGCAAACCATTTCCAAATGGATAGCAGATTGCATCCATTTCTACTACAAGCACCATGGAAAACCTACCCCACAGGGGATAAGAACACATTCCAACAGGGCTGCATCTACCTCTACTGCTTTTCTCAGAGGAGTCCCTACCAGGGAAATCCTGGAAGCTGCAACCTTGAGCTCTGTGCATTCTTTCACCAAGCATTACCACTTGGCTATCTTTTCTAAATCCAGAGCTGGATTTGCCACAGCAGTCTTAAAGGGCCTCATTGCTAGCCCTAATGCTCCTTAACTGCCTCCACCCTTCCTTAGCTTTGGGAATCAACCCAAATGTGATGACTGCAACCGTGAAACATGAATATAGTACACTTACCATAAATGTAGATGTTCGAGTGTATTCACTGTTGCAGTACTGGTTACCCTCCCTCCAGCCCTCTGACTTCTCTTTACTTTCATCTATCTTTTTTGTTTGGCATACTTTATATCGTGTATTTGCTTTTTGCTGGGTGTGTTCCATACCATGTAATTGCTTCCTGTTGTGGGGGCACCTGACATCTGGGGCAAAAAAAACTGATGTAATTATGTTGGCTGCATGTTTTATACCCCTGACAACC
Source organism: Protopterus annectens (assembly GCF_019279795.1). Lineage (NCBI taxonomy): Eukaryota > Metazoa > Chordata > Ceratodontiformes > Protopteridae > Protopterus > Protopterus annectens. The sequence goes on along the minus strand of NC_056729.1, from coordinate 613,253,122 downwards.
TGACGTCATGGAAGAAGCGACAACATCCGAGACAGAAATCCCAAGACTGGTATTCAGGCTGGCTGAGGGCTACCTGCAGGCAGATAACCCAAATGTGATGACCGTAACAGTGAATACACTCTAACATCTACATTTATGGTAAGTGTACACAACTGTACTTTATGAATACTGAAACATTGGAAGAAAAGGACATCTATGGTTATGTTAAGTTCTTGCACAACTATTCTTTTTCAGTCTTGAAAATATTACTGTATAATGTGGATACGTTAAAGGCTATTTCTAGTGAAAATATAGCATATATTTATTCACACCTTCTCCAGAGTTTGCAGTCTGGTCTTCTGCTTAAAAGTAGGCCTAGTGTTGCTTCGTTTTTCATAAAAGGCATGCTGTAACTTTATATGCACGTCCAAAGTCAGGACCTTCTTCACTGTTGTAGTGTGAATGCGTTGTTGCAATGACAGACTTGGTACATTTGCATGCGTGCTCTTGCCATGTAGTCATAGATGTTTAAGTAATTGTGTCATTGCAGAAGTAGGGTCTCTTACCCACGTTTACCCTTGTTCTGTTTTTCTTTAGTGCGTTTGAGTTACCTTGCAAGCTGCATCCTAGGAGGTGGGAGCAGATTTGTTATTAGTCATGTATACATTTGATGTTATGTTGTCCCTATCTCGCCTTCCTTGTTGGTTGGGTTCAGAGCCGATCCTCTGCTCTGACTCAGCTGTATTCTAAAGCTTGAGAGCTTCCACTGGCTCGAGGCTAGACCCTATCCCATCATGCCTAGCGCTAGTTATCCAGATCTCATTTGCCACTTGAAGCTTCGAGATTGCTGGAGACTGGCTCAGGCGGAGTTTTTGATTTTTCTTATATTTACTAAAATTCCATAAGTAAAACCATATGTTATCTGCTCTGACATCCAGAACTATTACCTACCCATGTTTGTGAAGCCAAAGGTACTTGTATAACAGTATTTTAGTAACCTTATCTAAATGCTTAAAGCATATACATTCTTGCTTTAATTGATATAAGAATCTTATTTGCTGGATGCTTTTTAACACTTGATCATTTAAAGTACAGTGACCAGCCTTTGGTGTTATCCTAGTTGACTTTTATCATATTTTTGGTGGGATCATATTGTTGAATAATAGCTGTGGGTTTTTGGGGTTATTGGTACTAGGTATTTCACCCCTACACCATTATATCACCATCTCAACCCTCACACACTCAACTCTTACTATATATCATTTGCATTACTTCCCTCACTCTGCTGACCACGATTACCAGTCACCAAACACCACTTACCTGCACACTATTCATTCCTTACAAAGGAAAACCCCCCAATGCTCCAAACCCCATACCATATTTGCAACTAATCCCATACAACTATCACACCACCATAATCCACCACCTCAGACGCAAGCTATGCCCATCAAATAGCTAATCCCACACCACTCTTAATTACACAAAACTCATCAACAAACTAGTCAAACTTGATGTACACCTGAAAACAGCACTAGTATGCTGCAGTGACATACTGTGTGACATGCAGTGACCCCAACCCAGGCCCACTCAGTCCAGATAGACCAATCCCTGACCTAAATACAACCCTACTCCAAAGGCCCACAAACTCACTCCTCATCATAAATCTAAATATTAGAAGCATCTTAAGGTCCATGACCTTCATGCCTCAATCTCCTTCTACCATCCAGATATGGTCATTCTGACAGAGACCTGGCTTAAGCCCCTAATTCAAGGTAATGAAATCACAGCACCAGGCTACAATATAATCAGAAATGACAAGAGTAGGAAAAAGGGGTGGAGGAGTAGCAATACTATATAAAGCTCACCTTAACTTAGAAAAACTAGACATAACCCCAGACTTGGATAACACTGAACTTATCCTCAGGAAACTGAAACTTAACCCATATAAACACATCCATATTATAAGATGCTACCCCCCCCCCCCCCCCAGGGAACAATATTACCATCACAGAAAAAACTACTGGAATGGATAACCAACACCCTTCCCCAAGAAAACCTCCTTTTAGGTGACCTTGATATTGACTAGGACAATTACTCCAGTCTAAACCCCATTTCCTTTATCAGCCTACATGGACTAACCCAATTAACTTCCCCCACCAGAACAGACAAAAGAACCAAACATCAATCTATACTAGACTGGCTACTAGTATCTCATCCTTCCCACATAATTCACGCTGGCTGCCTGCCAGACACCCTCACCGACCACCCACCTACATTTCTAATAAGAAGCAAAACTCCCCAACTGACCCAAGAAACAGGGAATGTAGAAATAGAAAAAACTTCAACCACCTCCACTTCATTAATGACCTAAAACTATGTAACTGGACCCCTCTAAAAACTGTGGACCTTGATGAAGCAGTACTGTACTTCAATATTACTTTCATTAACATATTTAACCACCATGCCCCTCCTAGACCTACAAGAATTGGAAACTAAAAATGCACCTTGGCTAACTTTAAATGCTAAAACATTACTCCGAGATAGGAACAAAGCATGGACAAAGTATCATAAAAGCAAATCCCAAATAAACATACTGTCAGTTACTTAGCAAAGTCAAACAACTTATTAAAATAGACAAAACCTCCTACTACCAAAATATGCAGAATAAATATATTAACAACCCAAAAATGTTCTGGGCTGCTGTCAACATTACTACAGCCAGGGAAAACAACCACCCCCAAAATAGTGAACACCATGACAACATCCCTACTCAGCTCAACAAATTCTTCACAGAAACTATCCAAAACCTAGCCAGCAACCAACTAAGCCCCAACAACCCATCCCCAACTAAAACACCCTCTCCACCCAAAACAAATGTGTTACCCCGTCTTCACCTTCAACCCAGTGCCAACCAAAATCATACAAAAATTACTCTTAAAACTTACGCCAGCCTCTACAGCTGCCTATAATCTACCTTCTGAATATCTGCAACTAGCAGCTGAAGCAATAGCCTACCCTGTCTCCTTATTAATAAACAGATCTATCTCAGAGTGCAAAATACCCCATCTTTGGAAAATATTGCATATTATACCACTGCACAAAAGGGGTACCTCTGTAGAACTATCCCCCCTATCAAATCTTCTAGAGAAGGTTGTCCACATGCAATTGATGAAGTACCTTTTAGAAAACAAATTGCTATCCACTCAGCAACATGGTTTCAGACCCTTCCATAGCACCACCACTGCACTTACATCATTCACTAATACAGTCAATAACCACAGAAACAATGGACTACTAGTATCTGCAACTCTTACTTATCTAAAGCCTTTGACATGGTCAACCATGAAAAACTGCTTCATACACTAACCACCCTAAATCTCAGCTTCTCTACTATTTCTTGGTTTAAGAGCTACCTAAATGGTAGGCAACAAGCTGTAAAATGGCAAAATCAGCTTTCTCCCTTACTGCCGGTCTCCCTAGGGGTACCCCAAAGCTCCATCCTGGGTCATCTACTCTTCAACCTATTTTACTAATCAACTAACATCCACCATACCCAAAGCCTCAGTAGTCCAATATGCAGATGATACCACCATTATCTGTGCAGCCAACTCCCGTGACCACCTCCTCTCCTTAACACAAGAATGCTTTTCCCTGGCAGAAACATGGATCACTAACCAAAACCTCCTCTCCTTAACACAAGAATGCTTTTCCCTGGCAGAAACATGGATCACTAACCAAAACCTCATTCTAAACCCAGCCAAAACTAAATTATTCCTCTTCAGCCTTCACAGATCTCCACCCTCCTTATCTAACTTTTCAATCTCCTCTCATAACACCACCATCACACCCAGCCGTCATGCCAAACTGCTAGGCCTCGAAATTGACAATAGCCTTAAATTTGATATTTACATCTCCCAGACCATAAAGAGAGTCCACAGAAAAATGGACCTACAAAATTGCAACAATCTGTTTCTCACCAGTCACTCTAAGGTTACCACAGTCGGGACACCCCTCCTATTGACCCTACTTTACACCTCCCCCGTGCTTACCAATCTCAGAATAACTGAGCTCAACAAACTAGATAGCTGCTACAATAAAATAGCCAGATACACCACAGGATCGCCTTCTAGAACCCACCATTGTGAAAGCGTAAAAAAAATCAACTGGCCAGAACTCCCCCTGACCCTTCAAGTCAACCAACTAGCACTTGCTCACAAAGTACTACATCATCCAGGCAACACACCAGCCCTGTAGCAACTACTCCAGCCTTACACCAGTACCGGATCCCTGAGGTCAAGTACCCAACACCTCCTTAAGGTAAACTTCAAAAATGAGGCAGGTAGATCCGTTTATAGGCACTTCATCTCTAACATCTGGTACTCCTTTCCAGCAGACATAATAAATAACTCCACCACCCAATTCAAAAAAACTACTCAAAACACACTTCCTGAATCATAGATTATGTACTTGTACTACCCTTGGATAGTAGCTCGTATGTCTCTGTTTCTAGCAACTAGAGTAACAGCTTATCTACTTCTTTTGTAATGTCTGCATGGGGTAATAGTATCACTAAACACTGTAAAGAAACCTAAAGGACATAGCACGTCTCTCGTGTAGAAATGAGTTATAGAAGAGATCTACTCTATCTTCCTACTATACTTGTGGTTAAACACCTCTATAACATGTATCTATTAATGTAGCCTGTGAATGTTGGCAAATACACTCTTTGGTTAACTCACTGTCTTATTATGTACTTTACTTCTGTAAGAAGTATAAAGGTTGTGTACTCTATATATTGTTTATTGAACCTCTTGGTTAACATGTCTTTCTCTTGTTAGTGATTTTACTGTTCTGGAGCTTTTCTCCCCTGGCCTCCACTGAAAATGGGACGTGTTCTTCATGGTTCACTGTTGCAGTCATTACATTTTGGTAATCTGCTGGCAGGTTGCCCTCTGTCGGCCTGATTAACAAAGTCTTGGGTCCTGCGTCGGTTGCTGTCCCTTCTTCCATAATGTCAGGTCGTCAGGGGTGTAAAACATGCAGCCGACGCCATTACATCAGTCTTTCTTGCCGCGTGGTGCCCGAAGCAGAAGTAGTTTGCAAGTGCCGGTCGGCTGACTCCTGAAATTTTCGTTTTCGAGTTTCAGATCCTAAGTCTTCAACTAAAAAGCAAAGTAACCCCGTTGGGGAAACTTGTCAGTAAAAGTCAATAATTGCATTACTTGTGGGAAGCAAATACCTCATAAGGATTTTAATTTGTACTGTATTCCTTGCCTAGGCCCTGACCACAACGTTCCTTGCTGTTGGTTTTGTACTTTATTTAATCAACATCGGTACATTTTTGCTTCTAAATATTTTGGCTCACGCTTTAACTATCCAGAAATGTCGTCTGTTAGCAATCCGACAGACAGGCCGTTGAGGTCCAAAACTGCCAACGCCGTTTCTCCTAAGCCAGGCTACTTGCATTACCAAGTTCGCTGGTACTCTGGCACTTTTGCAGCCCCTGATACTCGCTACTTCTGATTCGCAGGCCTCTACTGAGACCCATTCGGATTCCAGTATGCCGGGAGATGCTTCAATTATGGAACCCGCGGATGTCTCTACCTTGGATGGGTCCGGGGCTGCTGTGCAGGCACCAGCTTCTGAGGGTGTTTTTAGGCCTACAGATTTGTATATTAGACCAACGCCATCTTAAAAACTAAGGCCAAAATCTCGACCTATGCAAAAAAAAAAAAACGACCCGTGGGCCACATGTGCTGGCCCCTATGCCTAAAAAACAAATGATCAAAATGGCCGAAGATTTAATTACTCTGATCAGGAGTAGCCAAACCCCCCCCCCCTTTCTAAGAGGCCTAGGCAAGACATCGATTATGAATCTTCTGACTCTTCTAATGAACAGGAATTGTCTATACCTACTTATGAGGACTCTGATGCAGAAGATTTCATTCCTTCTGCTTCTACCCCTGAGGATTTTTCTTTTGGGGAAACTTTACATACCTTAAGCGAACATTTCCACTGGGAAAGTCAGGATTTTTCTGAATCTAAAAAGAGACTCTGGGTTTTTCTTCCTCAGCATAGGCCTTTGGCTATACCTCCTGTTCTAGACATTGTTGATGTCTTTTCAGAATCTAGTATGGCTCCTGATTTTCTGCCTCTGGCTCCTTGTAAGTCAGACAGATACTACAGGGTTCCTGACTCCCACAAATTCCTTTTCAAAAATCCTGTTGCAGATCCTGAAATCATTTCTCTGGGTCCCAAGGGTATTAAGGCTTCTACTGCTAAAAATCCTACCCCTTCTGATGGAGATTCCAGGGTGCTGGATAGATGGGGTAAGAAGGTTTACACTACTGCAACCTTGGCAATCAGGGCTTTAAACTGTCGATTTCATATGCTAAAATATCAGCAGCATATCATGGGACTGCTAAAACAGAAAATGTTCATTTCTGACTGTGTGGAAAATAAAGATTTACAAGATTTATTGCATTCAGCTGAACAAGTTGGAAAGCGTACTTGGCAATATGGTTTTGATTCTTTGAAGGCCTCTTGCAGGGCTACTGTAACTGGGTCTGTGCTAAGAAGGCATGCTTGGCTCAGAGCAAAATCTACCTTATCATGTTAAAGCAAAATTGTTGGATGCACCTTTACAACAGGACAGTCTCTTTGGTAATAAGGCTGAAGAAGTTTTAAAAAAGATGGAAGATTAAGCTAAATCTATGCAAACTGTGAAAGATTTCTTACAAGTGCAACTGCCAAGATTTAGTAGGCACTGGCCTACTAAGAACTGGTCCTTTCCAGTTCCTTCGAGAGCCACTCAAGTCAAACCCAGACATTCCAAAGGCTCCAGGTTTCAGTCACAAGGGACTTTCAGAACAAAACAATGGGGTGCCTCTTCCAAATCTGGAAAAAAAGACACCTCCCTATGGTAAGCAGTATCAATGACTTCCCTTTACACTTACCAAGCACTTACCTTTTAGCCATCCCTTTGGGGGGAAAACAGGCTCTTCATGCAAGAAACTGGCAACTTATATCCCAGGACAAATGGGTTTTAAACAGTGTCCCAGGATACAGATTTCATTTCCACACGTTGCCAATTCCAAACGGATGGCCAGACCTACCCCCAAATCAGTGGGCAGAGGCCCAGAAACAAGTACTTTCCCTCATGAGCATAGGGGCTATTCAGCCAGTACCAGAAGAGGAAACGGGACAAGATTTCTATTTCAGACTTTTCCTGGTACTCAGAAAATACAAATCATGGCGTCCAATTCTGGACTTATCTACTCTAAACACCTTTCTGAGCATTCCAAAATTCAAGATGCTGACACTTCACCAGTTACTTCCAATGCTAGGCAAAGATGCCTGGTTGGCAACTCTAGATTTAAGAGGCCTACCTGCATATCCCAATCGGGGAATCTTGCAGAAGATACCTCCGCTTCAAAGCAGGCTACTTGCATTACCAGTTCTCTGCACTGCACTTTGGCTTATCTACTGCGCCCAGGGTCTTTACAAAGTTCCTGGCTCCAGTAATTGCATTTTGCAGGCAAAGAAATATTCAAATATATCCTTACCTGGATGATTGTCTAATTCAGGCAGAAAACAAGGGCATTCTTGTAAACCATCTGGCGTTTGTAAAAAGGGTTCTAACTTGTCTAGGGTACACTATAAACGAAAAGAAATCACAACTGGTACCCTCTCAAAAAATTACATTCCTGGGTGCAAGCTTGAATACACCTGCCCAGATGGCTTTCCTTACGCCAGGGAAGCAAATTCAATTGACTTACTTCACACAGGTAGCCACAAAAACCCTGCTTTCTGCAAGGCAAATACTGCAAGCCTTTGGGATTCATGGTGTCCTGCATTCTTCTAATTCCATATGTAAGACTGCATATGAGGGAACTTTAGTGGTACTTAAAAAAGTCTATGGAGTCAGCATTGTTACAGCCTGGAAACGATTCTTATCATACCTTGCCTGCAACTAGAGTTCCTATGGTGGGCAGAGGCCTGCCACCAAAACAAGGGACTGCCATTCACACCACCCCCTGCCACCCAAACCCTAACTACAGACGCGTCAGACTATGCTTGGGGGGCACATCTGGTGGGGAAGTGTATTCAGGGAAAATGAAGCCCACATCAAATGCACCTTCATATCAATCAAAAAGAAATGCTAGCTGTACAGAATGCACTGACAGCCTTCAGGGACTACCTTCATCCAGGACAGTTGACAACACCACTGTTATGTGGTACATAAACAGGCAGGGGGGTACGCACTCCCTACCCCCTTTGCAGGCTAGTCATGGCATTGTGGAACATGGCCTTGACCTATCAAGTACAACTACAAGCTCAATTCCTGCCAGGAAAGCTGAATACTCTGTCAGACGAACTAAGCAGAAATCTCATGGACCCACATGAATGGAAACTGGAACCATGGATTTTCAACATGTTGACATGCAAATGGGGGAGCCCAGACATAGATCTTTTTGCCTCACTCCAGAACTATCAGTTGGACAAATTTTGCACAAGAATTCATCACAAAAAAGCTTGGAAAGTGGGTGCTCTATCCTTCAGCTGGAAAAACCTATCAGTCGATGCCTTTCTTCCTCTGCCTCTGCTCTCCGAAGTTTTACTAAAAGTCAAACAGGACAAACCAAAAATGGTTTTGATTGCTCCAGACTGGCCTCTGCAACACTGTTGTACCCACTCCTGTGCAATGGGTCACACCTTCCACCGTGGCACCTGCCTCAGACACCTTACTTACTGTCTCAGCAGAGCAACCAAATTCTGCACACTCCACTCCAAACTTTGAATCTTGCAGCGTGGCTCATCACCTAAATTCACCCTTAGCATCTCTCAGCAAACCTGTGATGGATGTAGTTTTGGAGGCGAGAAGGCCTAGTACTAGAAAATCTTATGCTGACAAATGGAAAAAATTCTGTGCCTGGAATCAGTCTCAATGGATAAGCACAGCAGTGTCCAGCATTCCTCAGATTTTGCATTACTTAACTGAGATGCTTCACACGAGCCTGTCCTTTTCTTCTATAAAAATCCATGCCTCAGCCATTTCAGCTCATTACAACACAGAACCTCCCCTCTTCTCTCATCCTCTGCTAAAGCAGTGTATCAGAGGTGCCAAAAACTTAAAACCACCCAGGAGAGCTCCAACCCCTGCCTGGGACCTCAATTTTGTATTGGAGAAGCTCACTCTCCCTCCTTTCGAGCCAGCTGCTAGTGCAGACTTAAAATTTATCTCTTGGAAAACAGCTTTCCTTTTAGCAGTCACTTCAGCTAGAAGGATTTCCAAATTGCAGACTCTTATGGCAGTGGAATCTTTCATCATTTTTCATGCGGACAGGGTATCTCTCAGGACTAATCCATCCTTCATGCCTATGGTGGTGTCCAGTGTTGCTCTTAATCAGACCATTCATTTGCCAACTTTTTCCCAATCCACAGAACAAGGGGGAGCGGATTCTGCATTCATTGGATGTACACAGACAACTTGGATTTTACTTAAACAGGACAAAATCTCTAAGAAAATCTGAACAACTGCTGGTAGCATTTGCTGCAGGGGCAGAGGGAAAGGCCATTTCAAAGCAAACCATTTCCTTGTATTCGTTTCTTTTATATGCACCATGGAAAAACTATCCCCCAGGGGATCCGTCCCATTCCACCAGGGCTGCATCTATTTCAACAGCCTTTCTCAGAGGTGTTCCTACCAGGGGACATTCTAGAAGCTGCTACCTGGAGCTCAGTTCATACGTTCACCAAACATTACCATTTACCACTTTTCTCTAAATCCAGAGCTGGCTTTGCCACTGCTGTTCTGCAGGGCCTTATAGCTGGTCCTAATGCTGTATAATTCCCTCCACCCAACCATAGCTTTGGGAATCTACCCAAATGTAATGACTGCAGCAGTGAAACATGAAGAACATTGTACAGTTGTGTACACATACCATAAATGTAGATGTTCGAGTGTATTCACTATTGCAGTCCTGGTTACCGTCCCTCCAGCCCCCTGTTTTTCTCTGGCTATACCTCTACTTTCTTTCACTATGCTTAAAAGCCCTTTTGGTGTATTGCTTTTGGGACTGGTGGTATATTTTTTGTTTTTAATTTTATTTGCTCCCCATTTGGGGGCACCTGACATCTGGGGCAAGAAAAACCTGATGTAATGGCGTTGGCTGCATGTTTTATACCCTTGACTTCATGGAAGAAGGGACAGCAACCGACGCAGGACCCAAGACTTTGTTAATCAGGCCGACTGAGGGCAACCTGCCCGCAGATTACCCAAATTAATGACTGCAACAGTGAATACACTCTAACATCTACATTTATGGTAAGTGTACACAGCTGTACTATATATCCAGTTGGACTCTCCCAGTTAAAAGTAAAATAGTCTTTAATATAGATTAGTAGTAGTTCTAGTATCTCTATCTTTGTTTTTGCTGCTGCTGTTCAGGCTATCATTTTTTTTCCTTCAGGAAATCCCCTTCCCTTACAAATTCGTTTTTAGTTAGAGGATTCACCCTTGCTTTCGGCCCGCTTCAGTTGGAGGGTTTGCCCTTATTCCCTCCTCCCTTTCCTGCTTGAGTTAGCTGTTTAAATTACAGGCTCTCCTCGGTTGTGAGAGTCCTCCTTTAACTTGGAGGTTCTCCCCCCTTCCGTCTCCTCCTATATAAAAAAAAAAAAAAATTTTTTTTTTAGATAGTGTTATGTAGCGTGGTATACTTTTTTTTTGATACCTATAGTTTTGTTGTGCTTGTTGCTGTTTGTGCTTATCAACAGTGTCAGTAGAATCCCCCAAAGAATCCAAGCCTTCTGGGTTCAAAAAGTGTGATTCTTGCTCCCAAAAAAATGTCCATGACTGACTGACATACTTGCTGTGTTTATTGCCTGGGAGCAGGGCACCTGCAGGACTCGTGTTCCATTTGTCATGCTTTTAGCACCAAAGTCCTGCAGGAGCGCAAAAACAAACTTGTATTGAGAAGTTTATTAAAAGGGCCCTTTGACACCAGTGGAAGGGAATCCGTCAAGAAAACCAGAAAATACTCCAAATGGACATCTCAGTCAGTTCCAGCCTCTGAGCCATCGAAGCAGAAAGACAAATCCTCCAGTTCGTCGGATCCAAAACCTCTCGGGTCCGACAAGACTTTATCTCCTGTGGCTCCGTCAGTGTCCTTGAAACTGTCTAGGAGTCACAAAAGAACTAGGTCTCCTCCTTTGGAACTGGTGCGGTCCGCTCCACAGTCACCACTTCTCCAGTCTGTGGCGAGCAGTCACCGATCATCCACCCACTCATATTGGTCATCCAGGAGCCTTTCAGACAATGATGTGGAGAGGGTGGTGAAGAGGCTACTCAAGACAGTCTCTTGCTAAAATCTTATCGAGCCCAGCCCATATGGATGTGGAGCAAGACTACTCAACCTCCCGGATAGTCTATTCCTCAGACTCACCTGAACTCTGAGCCGGAATGCATAGAAGTCCTTGTGGTGGAACAGTCTGCTCTGAAAACCTCTGGTCTCTGGGTTCCGACATCTGCTCCGATCTCTTCAGTTCCTTCTATCTCTTCAATTCCTTCTCCTATCGAGGGATTTGGGAGCTGACATTCCCTCATCTGCTCTGGGGGGCGGGGGGAGTGATATCAGACTTTTGTCCAACCCCACTACCCCTCTTGGAGCTTTGGCGCAGGTGAGCTCTGCTTCCACATCGGCCCCAGAGTCATCGGCCTTGAGGCGGGAAATGTCTCGACTCTTCGGAGCCAGGGGACCCTCTCAGGCCAGGATCATGGTGCCTTCGAGGTGATATGGGCTGTCCTCTGACGGCTCCTCCCTTGGCTTCAGCTACTCCGTCCCCTATGGAGCCAGTGTCTTCCCTCTCACCACCTCTCAATTCTAAGCGTAGGGAACCAATGCCCCCCTTCTGAAACCTCCCCAGAGCACCCCCCTGAGGAGGTCCTTCGGAAGAGGACATGTAAGAGGAAGCTTGTGGACTCTCCTGAGTCCCTGACATCTGACACGGACTTGGAGGACTCAGAATGGTCCCCACGGTCCCCCTCTGAGAATGTCTCATTCTCAGACTTCCTGGAAATCGTCAAGCAGAGGGGTGGCTAGAAGTCCCTTTCCCCTTCTGAAGACTAGTCCGTATACCTGGAGGCATTTGATTTCTGACCCCCCCCCCACCTCTTGGGTGTCTCCGCCCTTCGACCCGCTGCTAGGAGTAGTAGGTCGAAAGGCGTGGAGCTCTCTGAAATAGATTGAACCAGTTTCGCGGAGACCCAATAAGTTCATAACTGCACCAGATGACAAACCTTTCCTGACCAAGGGCATGCCAGTTGATGCTATGGTGGTGGAGGCGGCTACTAAGAAAGAATTAGCAGAGACCTCTACTTCTGTCCATCCACCAAGCAGAGTCACATATGATGGACAGATATGGGAAGCATGTCTTTTCAGTGGCCTTTACTCTTAGGTCACTGAATTATTTATCCCATTTCATCCGTCTTCAGAGCGATGATCTGAAAGAGCTAGGAGATACCCTACAGGATCCTACAGCTGCGGGAGCTGCAGATAGAGCTGCTTCTCAGCTTGCAACCTTATCTTTGGTAGTTAACTCCTCCATACGGCTTATTTCCTCTGCAAAAGCAAGTCCAGGAGGATGAGGTGCCCAAAACAAATCCAATAAACAGGAAAAAAGCACCAGCAAGCTGTAACCACCTTAAAACATTTAATGTGTTCCATAGCAAGCAAAGCACAACACAGCAGACAGTGATAACGCTGAAACTACTTCCAGTTCGTTTTTTTCTACAACTTCATCAGAAAAATAATCCAAATCCCTCCCCCATTTATACCTTTGCAAACTGCCAAAACGTAAACTTGAATTCAGTGTCACATGATTTTAACCCTTTCTTAAACATACCTTAAAACAAGCATAATAAATACAACTTTCCCCTGTTTAAAACACTTTTAATATCTAAAAACACTGTTTCAAAACCTGTAGTAAATAAACAGATGGATATAAAAAATGAATGCATGTTAAAAATGAATAAATGAATGTAAAAAAAAATCAAGTAAAATCAATCTTGTTGAACAATATTTCAAACCACGTGCGTGTGAAATTCATAACTTCACTGCTCTTAATTTTAAAATTGGGGCTAGGGAGACCATGTTCAAACCCGGCCACCTATTTGCTTGTAATACCAGTTGCCAGTAAACCACTCTATATTCCAACATGGTCCAAGAACCAGCCCCTGCCACCCATTACTACTTCATCTAATACAAAAAAAAGTGTAAGAAGCACCTTCACAGTTCAGTGTGTTTATATAATGCATTTCTGTTACCTCTCCTAATGTCGTAAAGGTGTTCATTATTTTCTTTAAACACTTTTCCGTCTTACCTATGTAAAGCACTTTACATGTCTTACAGGTTGCAATGTAAACAAGTCCCTTACTTTCACAATTAAAATGGGATTTAGAAGTAATGTCTATTCCTGTTACTGACAGTAATTTCGGAAGTATCCGCTATAAAAGGGCATTGTTGGCATGCTCCACACTTGAAGGTACCCACTTTCCTAATTGTTTCCCCCAAGTTTGTTTTCCATAAGGTCTTTAAGACCTCTACCTTTTCTGAAGATGAATTTTAGTGGAACATCAAATTTTAAATTCATATCAGAGAGCTTGGAAAATCTGTTCCATTCCCTCTGGACAATGTCTCTAATGACCTGCGCATCACCACTAAAATCCACAATAAAGGCATTCTCATAGGAGTCACTGTCCCCATTGCTAGTTACCCTTTCTTTTATACCTGTATCACCAGAATGTAAAATTGGTGTAAATCTGTCCTTCCTATGCTGTAATACTACTTCCTGGGTTTCCTTAATCAAGGTCTCTGGGTATCCTCTTTCTAAAAAAATACATTTTAGTAGCGCACACTCATCCAAAAAATCATTGCCATCAGAGGTCATTTGACTACCATGTACATATTGACCCTTCACTATTCCTTTCTTTTGGAAGTATGGGTGGGCACTAGAAAAGTGCAAAAATGAATTGCAATATGTCTCCTTCCTGTGTACTTTTGATTCAAACCAATTACTACTCTTCCTAATATGGATGTCCAAAAAGTCAATACTGTCATAACCTATCTTGTATGCGAATCTAAAAAAATCAGTACTGTTGGAAATGTATTCAAAGTTGTCCTTAAATTTCTCCTCACTATCTGTCCGAAATATACAGATATTGTCAAGGAAATGTTTGTATAGTGCCCAGCAATCCTTAAATACTGAATTAAATACTTACTTTTGCTCCCACTAAGCCATCACTAGGTTTGCATAAGTGGGGGCACACATGGCCCACATGGCAACTCTCTTTAACTGTCGAAAAAATTCCCCTTGGAAATAGAGAATTGTTGTTTAATACCAATTCCATTAAGACAGTAAAAACATACATCTCTTTTTCAAGAAAATTATTTCCGATCCTTAGAATCTCTTCAAAAAACTCTAAGCCAGCTCTGTGGGCAATAGAAGTGAAAAGGTCCACCATATCAGTAGTAGTAAAAATGACTTCTTTAGTTATCTGTTTGTCCTTTACACGTTTAAAAAAAAAAAAAAAAAACATGAGTCCATCACATTACATGCACCCACAGACAGGTTCTTTAATCTGTGATCTAAATATTTAGCAGTCGGTGCAGTGACAGACTGACTAGCAGCTACAGTGGGCCTCAAGGGGGGGGATCTTGTTACATCTCTGTGGACCTTTGGAATCCCAAAGATAGACTGTACTCTTGGTTCCTTGTGTAAGAATCTGAAAGCCTCTATCTGTACAACCCCCCAATACCAAATCATTGAGTGCTATGTAAACCTTTTTGTATGCAATATGCACCTCATTAATAGAGACCTTCACATAATTGTTTAATAAAATATCCATCTTACTGTCATACGTAATAACATCCATGAGCACCATGCCCCCACCCTTGTCCGGCTTCATCACCCTCACATACTTGTTCTTCCTAATCAAATCTAAAAGTGTGTTTTCTTCAGATGTCAGCTTAAAATTAACCTTATTAACAAAGTTTTTCTCCAAGTTCCATTTCCAAAACATTCAATAAATATTTAAGCTGAGGGTGCACAGGGGGATTCCACACACTTTTCCTTCTCAAGCCGTTATTCGCAACACTTTGGCCATCCAGCATTTTCAAGTTGATTAATACATTACTTGAAACATTTTTTGCGGGGAACAAATTTAAAACCTTTTGAAAATAAATCGAAAAAGACCTTAGTAATGTGCAAACTTGTATAGTTAAAAATAGTGTCTCTCCTGGCAAGTCAAAATAAGTTCATTTTCCACAATACATTCATCTGACTCAATTTCCTCATGTACTGTGGTACTACTAGTAGCAACTATTGAGCTCGTTTCCCCCTCCTGTTGCTGTTCCACCCCCTTCAATTGCACTGATAATTGGTCATAGGCTTGCTCTTCAGTCTCTCGGACCTTCGGAGGGGGGGGGTATTCTAAAGGGTCCTGATAGTGTGCCCGGCAGGGTGATCTGTACTGGAATCATGATTAACATAATCAGAACCATAGTAGTCACCCCTACCATTATTTTACCCACCCATATTTCCATACCTAATTAGCAGTACCTTTTGCTCTAGGGTAGTGAGTATTTTGCTCATATTCATGCAGATCCCTATTTAACTTTTCTTTCTACCAACAATCAATGACACACTTTCATCTACTTGGGCTTTTAGGTCCAAATACTTTTTTCCCTTCGTCTACAGTAATAAATCTTTTAAGGTAAAGGTGTTGACATTGTTAATCTTTTCATTCAAAACACCCTTTAGCCTTTCATTTTGCTTAATAGCTTTCAAAATTTCAAAATCACATAAATCAAGTATTCTTATCAATTCTGAGTGAAACTCAGATCCCTCTTCAACATTGTTTGGGTATCTGTGCACACGCAACCCTTTAGGTACAACTTTTAAATTTAAACATTCCATTAGATGCACATTGTCAGCATCAATAGTTTTAAATTTAAGCAATAAATCATACAATTTGTCTAAATTGTTCGAATAGGTGTCAGTTTCATCTGAATGAAAGTCTGTCTGGTTAACAGAAATATGCTGATTCAGCCAGATATCCAAATTACAAGCATTGTTAACAATGTTAGTCACCTTGTGTTCTCACATCCTGTCCTGAATGAGTGACAGGCTCCACTACTTTCATTGTTCAAAAAATTGTCTCTAAACACCTCTGGAGTCCCCAGGCCATCAAAAACAGATAAATTGTTCCTTTATTTCCTATGCAGTCGATGGAGCGAGCAGGGCTGCAGGAACAGGAGTTGCCTTATGGAGACATTCCTGGATGCGCCTTTGTCAATTTGCGGAGCCCTTCAAGTCCTTTACTAACATCCCTTTTGATGGCTCGTTGTTGTTCGGGCCTAAGGTAAAAGACTCTAATCAGAGCAGGATGGCAAGACTCTCTCTGCCGTGAGAGAGTGTTTTTTCTGCATCTTCTAGACCTTATCCCAAAGGTCAAAAGGGTGGAAAAATGTGGTTCCAGAAATCCCAGGGAGTTTCAACTGCACGTGGTGATTTTTTCCCCCCAGGGCAGAGGGGGGAATAATGGGAGGTGCCACCCTTGTGGCAGAGGGGGCCCGCAGAGTCAGGGCGACAGAGATGCATTCTCTGGTAGGCCCTTCCAGCATGCCAGAAAGGAGGCCAGCCTTGTCCACCTGGAGGCAGTCGGGGGAAGATTGTCACTGAACCCAGAAGCCTGGCAAAATATCACAAAAGACACATGGGTACAGTCGATAATATCAAGGGGATACAGTATTCCTTCCTCCATTCCACCTCTCCCCAGGAAACAAAAATCCATCCCAGATGTGTCACCCAATCTAAAGGAACAAGCAACTCAAAGTTCAAAGGTTGCTAAGAAAATGAGTCATCCAAGAAATCCCTGCAGACCAAATTAGGTCCAGGACTTACTCAAGGTTCTTTTTAGTACCAAAGAAAACAGGAGACTGGAGGCCCAGTTTGGACCTCAGCAGATTCAAGTCTGTCAAAAAAACAAAGCTCCAGATGGTGACACTGCAGTCCATACTTCCCTTCCTGGAAAAGGACAATTGGATGTGCTCCATCGATCTCCAGGATGCGTACTATACCATGTCAAGATGGACAGGCGATCCAAGAGATTTCTATGCTTCTGGCTGGGAGCTATTCACTATCAGTTCAGAGCTCTTCCATTTGGCCTCTCCCACAGCCCCCAGGGTGTTCACCCAAATGCATGGCAGTAGTCACAGCTCATCTGAGGCGTCTAGGATTCTGGATGTTTCCATATCTGGATGACTGGCACCTTACTGCCACCACCGAGCATCGACTAACTGAAACAAGGGATACCACAATCCACATCTGCCGTCAGCTAGACATCACTATAAACTACGAAAAGTCTGCCTTGTTGCCCTGTCAGTATACTACATTTATAGGGGCAGATCTAGATACCAAAGACATGATAGTAAAATTGCCTTAGGAAAGGGTGTTGACCATTCGACACCAAGTTGCAGTTTTAATCGGGAGGAAAAAAAAGACTCTAGCAAGATTTGTTGTAAAAGTCCTGGGCTCAGTAGCAGCAGCAATAATGCTAGTTCCTTGGTGTGCTTCCACATGAGGTTATAGCAGTAGCTCCTGTTTGCTCAATGGTTCATGCAAGATCTACCCATTTCCCATGAAATTGTCATCACTGAGACCTGCAAGAAGGACCTAAAATGGTGGCTTCACTCCACGCAGCCGACTATAGGCAGACTATTTGTCCTCCTTCAACCAGTGGCCACAGTGACCATGGACACTTCCCAAATACGGTGGGGGGGGCATTATCTGGGACAGACTGTGCATGGGACTTGGCAACACACTGGTACCACTTGCACATAAACGTCCTCGAGAGCTATACTCCTGGCATTGCAAGCACTTCACAGCTCTCTCCCCACAGGGACAATTGCAATTCAGATGGACATGTCAGTGGTATAGTACATCAACAAGCAAGGCGGAACCAGATCCTACCCCTTGTGTCGAGATGCTCTGAGTATGGCAATGGGCTGTCTTCCCAATGTTCCGATTGTGATTTACATTCTGGGAGAATCCACTGTGATAGCGGACAAGCTAAGCAGGGCTGTCCTTATGCCTCATGAGTGGTCCCTGAAACAGGATATTGCAAATCAGATTTTTTGCAAGTGGGGCCAGCCTTGCTGTGATCTTTTTGCCACATCCATCAATGCCAAATGCAGCACGTATTTCACCCTAGTCCTCCCACCGGGACAATCATCCAGGGATGCACTTCTTCACGATTGGCCCCTGGGACTTCTGTATACCTTTCCTCCATTCCCTCTGATACCAAAGGTTCTTCAGAAAGCAAAATTAGTGGGTTGCAAGCTAATACTTCTTGCCCCCCCTACTGGCCTAGTCAAATCTGGTTCTCGTTTTTATGGCCCCATCTTCAGGAGGAGCCCTGGATTCTGGACCCAGTTCCGGATCTGCTGATGCATCATTCAGGCATACTCCACCTTTCCTTACAGACCCTCTAGCTGACAGCTTGGTTCCTCCACTTCCCGTCTTAGCCAGGCTTCCTGACATCTCCCCAGCAGTACAACATATTTTTATTTCCACACTCAAATTCTCTACGAGAAAACTGTATACTAGCAAATGGAAACTGTTCTCTTGTTGGGCAGCCAAAAATAATATTGAGCCTTTTGCTGCACCTATTTCAAAGATCCTAGAATCCTTCACTGAAACTTTTAACCAAGGAGCAGCAGCAGTAACTATGAGTTCAATTGGCTAGTATTTCCAACTTTCATGTGTGAGAAATGGGTTCCAACGTTATGTCCCACTGGCTATGCAAAACTTTTCTGAGGGACACTGTCCTTTTGAGACCTCTAGTAAGAGAACCACTTCCTCCTTGGGATCTAAATTTAGTCCTAGCTTCCTTGAGTCTTCCTCCATTTGAACCGGCTAGTTCTTATCTAAAAATTTTTGACTTGAAAAACTATTTTCTTGATCGCCATTGCCTCAACTAGGAGGGTATCAGAATTACAAGCTCTATCCATTTGTCCCACTTATTTAATTTTTCACAAAGATAGGGTTTCTGTCAGAACCATCCCCTCCTTCCTATCAAAAGTTTGCTCAATCTGAATCAATTAATAGAACTACCTGTATTCTTTCCGAACCATGGCAACAAGGCATAGTATAAACTCCACTGACTGGATGTTCATAGACCATTGTGTTTTGATTTGCACAGGACACAGGAATTCAGACAATCTGACCAATTGTTTATAGCCTTTGCAGAAAACAAAGAGGGGACTTCATTCTCAAAAGTAACTTTATCAAAATGGCTTTCAGACACCATTACTTACATCGACAACTCACAGAACAAACAACTGCCAGGGAAAATTTGAAGACTCAACCAGGGCCTTGTATGCCTCTACTGCCTTTCAGGCGAGGCTGACTTTAGACTCAATTTGTGCTGCAGCTACGTGGGTTTATCCCCATACCTTCATCACTCATTACAAAGTAGATGTGGCCTCCCAGAACAGGGCATCCTTTGGTTGTACAGTTCTAAAGAGTCTGTTCCATTGAGCCACCCAAGAAGAAGGTGCTGGGGACCTGGTCTTAACCAACAAGGAGGAAGGTGAGATAGGGACAACATAACAAAGAAGTTATGTACTCACCATAACGTTCCATGTTTGTTGTCCTTGATCTCTCCTTCCTTCTTGCATCCCACCCTCCTTCCCCTTCCAGGAGGATCGAGAGGGAATTGTCCATCTTTTGGCTATATAGGCCTTGATTACCTTCCTGCCTTATGAGTTGAGTAGACTAAATTTTTTCTACTTATGGCTTGGTTTTCTTGTGTGTATGTGTGTGTGTGTGTGTGTATATATATATATATATATATATATATCTGCATATTGTAGTCTAGTGTTGTGGGTTATCACAAACGCGATCTGGGTAGCTAATGCTAGGCATGATGGGATAGGGTGTAGCTTCGGGCCAGTGGAAGCTCTCAAGCTTTAGAATACGGCCGAGTCAGAGCCGAGGATCGGCTCTGAACCCAACCAACAAGAAGGAAGGCGAGATCAAGGACAAACGTGGAACATTATAGTGAGTACATAACCTTTTTTTTGGCGTGTTTAGATGTTTTTAGGGCTTGCAAAGTGATCAAGGGAACTTGTATTTTTTGTAGATATGTTGCATTGTGTTTGTTCTGCATTAGAATTCTTGTGGCTAGTCTTTTGAGAGTTTGCTAATGTCCTTTCATTTGCACTTGTTGGTTCATTGCTCCAAACAAGAGCAGAAGGTAACAGGGTTTGTTGTTCATTTACAGTCCCATTTTCAACTGATGCTGTTTTGTTTGAAAGTATCCAGGCCATAGTGTCATTGAAGTCTCATCTTAAGACATCTGTTTGCTGCAGCCATGTCTCGTGACAGCAATATAGTGATCCTTTATGAAATCTGGTCAGTCTTTATGCGGAATACCTTCACACAACTTTTGTTCTCATAGAGTGGAATCAAAAGAATGTAATTTCTCCTTTTCTGTTGATGATTCTTTTGTATTTTATTTCCTTGCACGACCCATACTTCTGAGTGTTTTCTGAAAGGGGTGTGTCAGTTCTGTTTACGTTGTTAGTCTGACTGTCAACAAGAGTGGTCATCAAAAAGAAAAGCTTGGAACTTGCTGAGAGGACCCCTCTGTTCATAGGAAATATTTAATGGTGAAACCTTTACAGATTTCAGTCTGAACTGATGTTCCAGTAGGTACATACATTGACAGACCTTCCCTCCTGTGCCGCACACAACTACAGTGTAGTAGCAGTTTACAGGTAGTTTTACCATTTAAGTAGCAGTATTTATGGGCTGGTGTCACCACATGGTTAAACTGAGTTAAAATGATTTGAAAGTCATTTCATTGTTTTCCTAGAATTATTTAAAACAATTTGCATAAAAAGTTGTAGTGATCCACTTAGACTAGATTGCAGTTGCTTGTTTAAACTCTGATACAACATCTTGCTGGTTAGTGTTCTGTTTGTCCTACTTTCAATAGATTCCTAACTATGAACATTATATTCCAAAACCAATGTGGCTGAATAAGGTCAAATATAATCTGGCTGATGGAAAGTATAACACTGTTGGAGCTTTTGTTCGAGATGTACGACAGGTGTTTTATAACTGTGCTGAATTTAACAAGGTAAGTCCTTTACTATTAGTAGAAATCTGTGGTTAACAAGTAGTGTGCAGTAGCATAACTTTATATATGATGAAGTTGCAGATGAGACTGCAACCTTTTGTAGTATGGCATTTGAAAAATACCTCCTGAAGCTGCAGTAGAACCAATGCATCTACTTAAGGCTTGAACATCTTTGTAAAGAACGTTCTGTTTGGTTGATTTCCAGCTTAGTATGAAATGTTACTCTATTTTAATAAATGTGAAAGTTGTGTGATGCAGGGCAAGACATGAGGTAAATTTTGAGAGTAAGGAGGGTGTTGTAGAGATTCAGCTTGGGAAAATACATTCAGTATGTCTGCTGTAAATATACTTAACAGGCTCCTGCATCTCTAAGATTGCAGGTAAAATTAATGCTAGAATTTTAGATGAGGTTTGACTAGTTCATATATGCATTTTGAAATCTGCATGAGAAAGTGGGACCACGTCAGAATATAGTGCATAAAGCTCTGAATTCAGTTATCACAGTGAGCATCTTGACATGGCTGTAACAAGCTCTGTTAATATGTACTTCCCATTCTTTTGTTTCCAATAAAGTAGGAACAGCATGGCACCTTTTGGACCACCAGTCTTCATTCATGTAGCTGCAAGTGGTGGTGATCCCTGACAGAATACACTTCTTTGTAATCATTACCCTCATTAGAAAGTGGTTGTGAGCAGCTGGATTCCCAAACGGATTTGGTGCGGTTGAAGTATACATCAGCGTAGCATGTACAAATATTTAGGTTTTAGTGAAAATTCATCAAGATATTGCCTGCTTTATCATGACAGTATTTTTCCTCATGTTGGCACAGGCCGTGCTTCACACCACATTTGACTTTAGTGCAAAAGATTTTTGGTATTGCAGATCCAGTAGCAGGAAGCTGTTGAATAACTTCACTTTTTCTCTTCTTGTCACTTTTGTTCCCTTTGTGATATTTCTGATAAAATATGCTTTTATTTCACTTCCATGTGAAAAGTGGTTGCCTGCTTCAAATGTGGACTGATAAAATGACTGAAAACTGTGCATGTTAATCGTTGCATAAGTCTGGGGATTGCTAGAAAATTTTTAAACTGCTTATTGACCAGAAAATATGTTTTGATGAAATATCTGGAAAACCATGGGAAAAGCTAATGAATGTTAAATTTGTACTTTGTTCATCCTTTGACAGATATTTCTGTCATTCTTTAATAAATTAAAAGTACATTATGCTTCTTGTTAACTGCAGTAATTTTCTTCCATGATGTGTTGTAACATGTGGTTACTCTAATTGCAGTGTGTGACTCATGGTTGCTTATTTATCTTGCGGTTTAGTTGTGAGATAGACTGCTTGGTAGCTCTGTATTGTACAAGTTGCATTCACATTTTACTGAGGTTTATAAGTGTTTTTTGGATCCATTGTCAGACTTGTGAACTTTAATGGGCAGTGTGTCCAAGGGGTGTGCTATACCAAGTGACTGAGTGAATTATTGCATATGCACTGAACTTTGATTCATAATTAAAATTACAGTTTTTTGTAGCACACTTGTGCTGTAGTAGAATAAGTCCTTTGACCGGCTATCAACTAACAAGCTAGCTAGGGAGGGTTGGGAGTGAGTGGCTAACTCCACCTTATCCATTCTACGGATGAGGCAAATGAGTGTTGGGACAGTATGCTTGACCCTGTGTTTGGAATTTGACTATATCAGACTACACACCTGCTTTAGCAATGGTATTGTAGGGCCTCAGATTCATTGGGCATGCACATCGGGTCAAAGCTGTAAACCAAAACCTCTGAATCTCAAAAATAAAATACCAAGGAAGAAGGAAGAGGATGAATGGGCCAATGGAAGAAGTGGTTGGCTGGTTGACTGACAGAGAAGAAATGCAAGAAAAGTACAGGGTATACTTCTGGTCATGTGCCATATTTAATGGAAAGCATTTTGTAAGAGCTTAGTTTGCCTCATAAAATTAAAAATTTTTCTTAATTTGTGTAATGCATTTAATGCCTCTTAAGAGGAATTTGTCTTTGGAACATGTCATTGCAAATCTGGCATTTCTTCAACTTACAGTTTATAGTGAAAACCAGGCATTTGCTGACAAAGGACAGTTGGATGACCTATAGAAAAATCTTACAAGAGTTACTGGTGGAAATCCTTTCCTTATAGGCCACTTACTCATTTGGGCACTCATCCAGCTTAAATCCCACTCCCAGAAACTTAATTTGCATGTGCAGATAAACTGGTATTTAAAGGAATGAAATTCATGTCATTCCTACAAAAAAACAAACAAAAAAAATCAGAGATGCTGTTAAGTCCAGAAGTGATTATCAAGCAGGTAAACCTGGTAAAAGTCTCTCTACTGTTTGGATACCAAGTGCCTTGTTTTAGTTTCATAGGTAAATACTAAGTTAACTGCCCTTGAAGGACATTTTAAGCCTAGTGACATTCCTGTTTTGTGCTCATAATGACCTATCCAATTTGGTTATAGATTGGTCTTCGACCATTCCACGGTTGATTATATATTACCCCTAATAAGAATAGCTGTGATCATATAGCAAATTTGAGGGGACTCGTGCATAGGATAAAACATTTAGGAGCATTTCTGCGGTAAAGTTTTCATCTGATGTTGTTGTTCTTCATTCATTCATCACTAATAGGATGGCTGTTCCGTCCACGGATCCGAGATGGCCTTCTACCAAGCTCGTGCCAGCCAAAAACTCTCGAGTTAAGTTTTTACCCATAGTACCCCTCTCCCTGTTACCTCAGATCTCATTTGCCACATAGTTGTAAAACTGTGTTCAAGCCAGCTCTTAGCTAAGTTGATCTTTTTTTTGATACTTTATAGTGTGATAAAAACTTTCTTGTCATTTTCCAAAAATTTTATCTACTTTTGTCTATCACTAACTGTACCCTTCCTGGTGACTCTCTTCTTAATTACCTTTCGGTAATCTTAGTACCATTGGTGGTATGGCCTTTCTCCCCTACCTTTGTGGTAGTTCTTAAATACCATTGCTTGCATTCCTTTTCCCGTGTGTGTGTGTGTGTGTGTGTGTATGTGTGTATATATATATATATATATATATATATATATGTGTGTGTGTGTATATATATATATATAGATATATATATATATATATATATATATATATATATATATATAAAACAAAAAACTACTTTATCTTTATAATCTTTTTGTAACCTATTTTTCTGTCTTTGACTGGTTTAGTGTGTGTGTGTTGGATATGCTGGACAAAAGTACGTTGGGCTTCAAGCAGCGTCTAAAATGTAGTAGAAAAATGCCTAACTGCGGCACGCATGACAACTGTGTGCATTGTTTGGGGGTGCCCCATCTCATTGCAGCCCCCTTGTTCTATTTGTAAAGGTTTTAATGCTTGTTCATAGGTAGGTACTAGGCTATCAGCCCTGGGGCCTATACAAGCCCAGCCAAAAAGGTACCCTGGCTTTTGCCACCCAAGAAAATTATTTTCCTGTGCCACTGTCGAGCAGAGCCACAGAGGTGATCCCCGGGGTGAATTTCCTGTTTCCCATCCAATCAAGATTTTTCTTGAAGAGTGTTAATGAGGAGCTTTGTTTGATATAGATAGGTAGTTTATTCCAGAGTATGGGAAGTCTCTGGGACAGGAATCTATCCCTCCGGCATGTTCTGTTTATTGTGGTAAAAAAACAAGCCAAAAGGTTCCGAACCAGCAGGTGTAAAACTCCAAAGGTTTATTAGAAAATGTAAAAGTAAAGCGCTTTTTGTCTCCCTTAGTAGGAAGACTTCTTCAGACAAAGGAAAAAATCATCAAACAACAATTTAAAACTCAAAAAAGGGGTGTGTGTTACAAAATTACAAACAGCTGCCTTAATTGAACCCACTGACATACCTTCATATTTAAAGTTGTATTACATTAAAAGCATAAATAAATGTCCACTTAGTGTAGACAGGGTGTCAAACATAAAAAAGTTTTCAAAAAAGAAACATGAACTTGATAAAAGTAACCAAGAATGTCTTAGTGAAGATTCATGAACCTAATCAAGTGTAAATACTGTTTGTTTCCCTTAAAATACATTTTAGCAAACAACTTTTCATAGGGTAAAACAAAACTCATACAGAATCTTGTGATTAAAAAGAAAATAAAATGAAGTAATGCTTGCAACCAAATATATCCATTACCCAAATATATCCATTACTTAACAGAAAAGGTAAGGAGTACACATCTCTAATGCATAATGAAGAATCAATAATAAATTAATAAACAGTGAAACTCAACTAGTAGTCTGCAATAAGCGGAATTTCAAAGGCGTTTCTAATAAAAGAAATGTTATTTCTAATATTAAATAACCGAATGTTTATTTCTGTGTTAAAAATCTAACACGGAAATTGCTTGTCATTTCAACGCCAACAGGATGCAACAACAGTATATGAAAAAGATTTTTTTTTTAAATGTTCCTTGTGCAATGGGTAAAGCACCAAGCTGCTATGAGAACACTTTCTAAGCTTTAGTATGCACAGTTGTAGCAGCCAAAACAAGTCAAAATGCAGCTGTTTCAGAAAAAATATGGGAAGGCATTGCGTGAGACACGTCTAAATCAATACAAACAAACCGCCGGATTCACAAGACGGTACTTCATTCAAGAACCGTGCCGGTACTAAACATGCGAAAAAGGCGGATAGCCAAACAAATGAAAAATCAGTTCACAATCATGCCCATGAATACGGCACATTGTTCTGCAAATGAGTTTGTACTGTGTGTGGAAAAGGTAATAAAGTAGCAGAAGACAAAAAAGAAAGAAACGCAACACCTAAGTAAATCCACAGCTGTTGGTGTTCAATGACATTGACAATAAGTAAACATAGCACTTCAAAATACCGTGGGTCTAAACATTAAAGTCTCATTGTTGCTTACGCAAAAAGGTGTATGTGTCTAGAAGTAAGCAAAAAAAAAAAAAAAAAATCTTTTTCATATACTGTTGCATTCTGTTGGCATTGAAATGACAAGCAATTTGTGTTAGATTTTTAACACAGAAATAAACATATTCGGTTATTTAATATTAGAAATAACATTTCTTTTATTAGAAATGCCATTGAAATTCCGCTTATTGCAGACTCCTAGTTGAGTTTCACTGTTTATTTATTCATTTATTATTGATTCTTCATTATGCATTAGAGATGTGTACTCCTTACTACCTTTTCTGTTAAGGAATGGATATTATATTTGGTTGCAAGCATTACTTCATTTTATTTTATTTTTAATCACAAGATTCTGTATGAGTTTTGTTTTACCCTATGAAAAGTTGTTTGCTAAAATGTATTTTAAGGGAAACAAACAGTATTTACACTTGATTAGGTTCATGAATCTTCACTAAGACATTCTTGGTTATTTTTATCAAGTTAATGTTTCTTTTTTGAAAACTTTGACACCCTGTGTACACTAAGTGGACATTTATTTATGCTTTTAATGTAATACAACTTTAAATGTGAAGGTATGTCAGTGGGTTCAATTAAGGCAGCTGTTTGTAATTTTGTAACACCCCCCCCTTTTTTTGGGTTTTAAATTGTTTGATGATTTTTTTCCTTTGTCTGAAGAAGTCTCCCTACTAAGGGAGACGAAAAGCGCTTTACTTTTACATTTTCTAATAAACCTTTGGAGTTTTACACCTGCTGGTTCGGAACCTTTTGGTTTGTTTTTTGGCAGTTTGTTTTTCTTCTGTTTATTGTGGTGACAAGGTTTAGGTCTCTAGAGTGTGTAGCTCAGAGGGATTGGGATTTCTTTAAGTGGAGCATGTCGAACAGCTCTGGGTTTGACATAGCTTTGTATGTTAGGCAGAGATCAACTCTGAGTAGGCAATATGTGACGGAGTAAAGCTGGAGTTTTTTGAGACAGTCTGCGTAGGGCATCTGTTTGATGCGGTAATCCTCTTTTTGAGGTATTTCTGCGGCCTTTCCAGTTGTAGATGTGTGAGGTACATACCAAAAGGTGCATTGTACTCTTAATGGGTCTAATGAGTGATGAGTAGAGGGGAACAATGACCTCTTTTTTTTCTGGATGAGAAACCTTTTGTGTTGAGGTGTGCCACGTAGAAGGATTTCCTGACTACTGTGGCGATGTGATTATCAAAGGAGAGACTACTGTCCACCTGTGTCCCAAGGTCTCTTATCACACTTTCGGTGTTAAGTATACTACCACCTATGTTGTTCTTGGGTGCAGAGTTTTTACCAAAGCGGATGACCATGCACTTTGTGGCATTGAGCTTGAGGCCATGGCTTTAACACCAGGCATCTGTCTCAGTGAGGCCCTTTTTGTAGGATGTCCACATCGTTAGGAGTTTCGATTATGGCTCCTAGTTTGCAGTCATCTGCGAACTTCGTTAGCCAAAGACCTTCTGTGTTAGCCTGTACTTCAGAGAAGTAGATACCAAACAGGAGAGGACCCAGGACTGAACCCTGTGGTACTACGCTTGTCACTGCTCTGAAGTCGGATTTGGAGTCTGCTACTTTCACAGTGTAGGTTCTGTCAGTGAGCCAGTTGGCAACCCATCTTGTGACGTAGGGATTTATACCTAGTTTAGTGAGTTTATCTATAATTCCAGAGTGGGGGATGGTGTCGAAAGCCTTGGCAAGATCTAGATAGGCTGTGTGAACCACCTTACCCTTGTCTACGGCTTTGGTGACTGTTTCAAAGAAGTCTATCAGGTTTAGGAGACATGATCTGCCTTTTACAAACCCGAACTGGGTGGGGTCCAGAGTTTGGAGATTACCAATGTCTTTGTTTATAGGTTCGATGATGATACGTTCATGGCCTTGCAGACCAGGCTCGTCAGGCTAATAGGGTGGTGGTTCCCAGGGTCCGTGGTGGCTCCCCTCTTGCGGAGTGGGATAACAATCGCTGTGCGCCATTCAGCAGGCACAAAGCCTGAGGTGAGGCTATGATTGAACATGGTACTTAGGTGGGGTGCCAGTTTGTTCTGTAGTTCGTGTAGAACACAGCCTGGGATTTTGTCTGGTTCCATGGATGCTTTGTTCTTGGCTTTGGAGATTATGGTTTTTACCTGTGCAGCCATGATTACAGGAACTTTGCATTCTTCCGGTATAGAGATGGGCTCTTTAGGGGGTGAGAGGGGGGTAAAGTTAGCACTGAACCTATCTGCCAGGATGTTGGCGATATCAGTTGGGTCTGTGTATTTAGTGCCATTGTGCTGTAACTCAGAGCAGATCTGAGTGTTGCCTTTGAGATTCTTGACATAGCTATAGAATGCTTTGTGATTGTCTTTAGAATCAGTGGTGATTTTGTTTTCATAACTAGCTTTGGAGGATTTTATCAGGAATCACAGCTTCTTACTGAGGCTGACAAGGGAGCTCCTCCACTCATGAGATTTTACTCTTTTGCAACAGTTTCTTCCTTCTGTTGTACAGTTTGTTTATGGCAGGGGACCACCAGATTGGCTCCCTTTTTTTTGGAGGATAGCGTCTTGGTTCTAATTTGGGATAGCACAATCCATGCACTCATGTAAGTGCTTATAAAGTGCATTGTGTAGGATTCAGTAGTCGTAACTGTGTTGTCCATCTGCATGGGTGTCATGAAGTTCACCACTTCTGTCTTAAGCATGAAGTTGGCTTTGGAGACCTTTTTTTACCATGGTTTCCTTAATGATGGGTGGAGGCAGGATGTGGATATCTGGAGTAATTAGCTTATGGTCAGATCGGACCAATGAGGCATTGACTTCAGCTGTGGAACACCGGTCACTCATGTTGGTAATGACTAGATCTAGGATATTGTTGCTCCTGGTGGGGGTGTTGATAAGTTGATACAGGGCATTGGAGTTTATGAATTCCAGAAAGTGTTGAGCGGAGGAGTTGGTACATGAGTAGTTTTCCCAGTTAATGGCGGGGTAGTTGAAATCGCCCATTATTAGGTTGTTTGGTTGAACCCTAATATTTTCCAGTACATCAAGAAAAGAGGAGTGGGAATCCTGGGGCATGGTGGGTGATCTGTAGCAAGCTACAATTTGGATTTGCAGTTTTGCCCAGAGTTGCACTTTAACCTCGGCTGCATTATGCTGAGCAGCTAGCCTGGAGGTGTGGATATCCTTTATGAATATGGACACACCTCCGCCTTTGGTGTTCCGGTCCAGGTTACATGGCCAAAAAGTGTGGTATGAGTTATAGCCTGATAGTGCAGGGGTGCTCTCTGGAGTCTTGAACCAGGTCTCAGTCACTGCACAGATATCAATGTTCTCCATTTTAAGGAGTGCCTCGAGTGAGTGCATTTTGAGATTTAGACTTATAGCATTGAGTAGCATCACCTTCGGTTTTTGCTTGCCTGTTCCTGTTACGGTGGTGAATTTGCCATTTGAACCTTGCCTAAAAAAGGCACTATAGGGGCGGCAAGAACCTTAGCCAGTATCCGGAATCCCAGGGGTGACAGATGCAGGCCATCTCTGGCAAAGCATCGTGGTGTGTCGGCCATGTCATCCCAGGCAGACCGATACTGGATCCCTTTAGAATGGCACCAGAAGCTTAGCCAATTGTTGAAGTCAATCATTTTGTGATGTTGAAACAGGTGTGTGACTGGAAGCCCAACAACTTTTCCTCCAAGGAGTCCGTACATTGAATTGAACAGAAAAACAAATTCATCCTGAAGGGCCTTCTTAAGACGCCCTTTTCAGAGGCTCTTTCTGCATCAGAGGGTTCTCCCCTCCTAAGAAGGAAAAGACCACATTCTCTACCCTCTTCACCCTCTGGTGATTTGGACAAGCCTACAAAGTTGAAAATACCTAAAATGTCTGAGCCGAGGTCAGCCTTTCAACACCGACCTCAGTTACGTTAACTACACTGATGTAGTCCGCGCCAATTTCTGCACTGATGGGGTCTACGGCACCATTTCTTCCCAAGGTGCAGATTACTTCACTCTCTTAGGGTACTGAATGCCACCACGGCACCGAGCAGGTCTTCGGTGCCCATGATTATGACCCCGCTCGTATCCCAGCCTCCAGTAACTGAGTCTACACCCATTTTGGTACAGAGTGCCTTTACTGCACCAAGTCTATCTGTGGTACCCATGTCTGTAATAGACCTTCCAGTACTCCCAGTCTCCAAACTCGAGACAGTGGTGCTGTTCGACACCATATCTGGACATGGGAGTATTTCTCCATGGACTCTATCCTAATCTCCTCCTTTGACCTTTTTGCAGGTTTCAAAGTCTTTGACCCCGATGCCTCAATCAGTCCCCACTATTTCAGTGCAGCTACTGGACCTCACCTTGGCACCGGAACACACTCTTTGGCCTTCAGTTCCTTCAGAGCCAGGTCTTTCTCAGGTTCAGAGTTGGGCTGCTGGCTCTTTGGTACTCAGTGTGGTCCCAAGTGTGTCTACTGCTCCGTCCATGGTACCGGGAGTTCTTTTGGCACCAAGTCTTCTTGAGGCTCCTCTCTCGGGAGCGGGTACAGCAGAGCGGGGTGTGACCCTGGTTTAGAGGTTGTCCTTCTCGGTTCCAGGCTCCCATCCCTCTTTGGGCACACCTGCTTTCCAGGTAATGGAGAGAGTACTTCCGGAAGCAAACCTCCAGCATCTGAACCCCATATGTCCCTTCCACCTGAGCTGCAGCTGTCACATGCCACCAATTCGGGACAGCAGGCACGAGAGCCTCGGGAAGCCCTATTGCAGGGCACCCTTGGTGTCGGCCATGTCATCCCAGGCAGACAGATACTGGATCCCTTTAGAATGGCACCAGAAGCTTAGCCAATTGTTGAAGTTGAGGTTGTGCAAGAGGAAGCAAGTAGACTCCCTGGAGGAGTCTCTAACAGAAGATGTAGATTACAATGAAGGGGAAGGGTCCCCTCGGTCACCCCCTGAAGATGTCTCCTGTGGAGACATCCTTGAAATGTTGAAACAGAGGTGTGACTGGAAACCCAACAACCCTTTCTCCAAGGAGTCAGTCTTCCTGCAGACCTTTCATGCCCGTCCATCTGTCTCTTGGGTAACCCCACCTGCAGATGAGCTAGTCCAGCTCGTGGTGCAGTGCACTTGGAAGAATCCTGACTCCCTTGAAGCCGATCCCTCAGAGACCAGATAAATCCTACCCCCCCAAGGAGAGCCCACATTGGTCTAAAGGTTTACCAGTAGATGCTATGTGGTGGTGGTGGTCATGAAAAAGGAGCTCGCCGAAGAGAGCCAGACTGGTCACCTGTCCAACAGTGTGTCCCAGGCAGTGGATAGATTGGGGAAGTGAGCTTTTGCTTCATCGACCTTTGCCATACGGTCGAACTATTTGGCACATTTTATGAGACTCCAAAGAGACTTAATCTCTGAACTCTTGGGAACTCTCTCAGGACATGTGGCTGACGAGGTCAGTGACAAAGTTGCCTCAGCTCGCAACCCTGGAATCCATCTCAAACTTGTCCATGTGGTTAATATCCCATGCAACCGAATGGGCGGCAAGAGTGCGAGTTCAGGCATAGCTATGAGATGCCATGCCTAGATGTGCCTTTATGATTTTGCGGACCCTTATGAGTCTTCTTCCTGAACACTCCAGTTGAAACGTCTTTCCTGTTTGGCCCAAAAGTGAAGGACAGTCTAGCCAGGTGTGAGAAAGACGCTAAGACCCTGTCCTGCCGTAGGTTTATGCTTTTCCACCCCCCCTCCCCCACCATTCCTTCTCCCAGAATCAGAGGAGTGGAAAGTTGTGGCACAAAAAGTCTTGGGGTCCCTTTTGTGACGCACGTGGTGAGTTCACCTCCAGGGGCTTAGGGAGTAACTCTTCTGGAAGATGCCCCTACAGAGGCAGAGTGGGCCAGCATAACCAGGCACCCATGGATTCTTTCTCTGGACAGTCCTACCAGCACTCCTGAAGAGCGGCCCGATTGCTTTCCTCTGAAAGCAGTCGGGGGACGTTTCTCCCTCCATGCTTCCTGGCTATCTATAACTACCGACAATTGGGTGCAGAAGGTAATAACCAGAGGCTGTCACATCCCCTTACTCTTACCCAAAGTCGCCAAGATGAATCCCCGACATCCCACCCAGTCAAAGGGAAGAAGCAGCTCTAGAAATAAAAAAATCTGTGTCGAGTCATCCGAGCAGTCCCACCAGACCAATGTGGATCCGGATTCTACCTAAGGTTCTTTGTGGGGCCAAAAACGACAGGGGACTGGAGATAGATTTTGGATCTTAGCATGTTAAACAAGTTCATCACCCAAACGAAATTCTGGATGGTCACAGTTCAGTCCATTCTCCCCTTTTTGGGGAATGGCGATTGGATGGGCTCCATGGACCTTCAGGATGCGTATTACCACGTCAAAATGGGCAAATGCTCCAGGAGATTGCTTCGCTTCTGGCTGGGAGCCAATCTCTACCAGTTATGTGCCCTGGCTTTTGGAGACTCTGCAGCCTCAAATGTTCTTCAAATGCATGGCAGTAGTAACAGCTTACTTGAGACTGCAAGGATTCCGGGTGTTTCCATATTTAGACAATTGGCTCCTTACCCCCTCCACCAAGCATCTGCTGGCAACTGCCCTGAAATGTACTCTTTTTCCCTGGCAAAACATTTGGGAATTATAATAAAATGGGATAAATCCAACCTGACACCGACCCAGTCTTTAGAGTTCATAGGAGCAATATTTGACACCCGCTCCTGTGTAGTCTGTCTCCCGGACCACAGATTACAAAGACTGAGGCTTCAACTCCGCGTGATACTCTGTCAAAACAAGGTTTCAGCACGGGATGTCCTCCACCTCCTAGGTTCGATGGCAGCCTCTATACCAATGGTGCCTCTTGCAAAACTTCATATGAGACTCCTTCAGTGGCTTCTGATGTTCGTGTTTCACTGTTGCAATCATGACTGTAGGGTTCTCCCCTGCCGGCAGGCAGTCCTCGGTCGGCCAGAATCCCAAAGTCTGGGTCCGGCGTCAGCTGTTCAGCCATGCTCCCTGACGTCAGAGCGCCAGGAGTATAAAGCTGACAGCCGACGCCATGTTCTCCAGTCTTTCTTGCCGTGCGGTGATAGCAGTTCACAAGTGCCGGTCGGCTGACTCCTGACTATCTTTTCTGAGCAAACTTCAGTCCGAAGACTTTCTTCTCCTACTCAAAGCTAAGTACCCCGTTGGTGAAACTTTTTTCTTGCTCCAGTCCGATGTCAGAAAAAGTTAATAATTGTATTTCATGTGGGAAGCAAATACCTCATAAGGATTTTCATTCTTACTGTATTCCTTGCTTAGGCCCTGACCACGACGTAGCTAGTTGTCGGTTTTGTGCTAGATTCAATCAATGTACAATTAAACGAAGGTACAATTTTGCATTTCATTACTTTGGTAGGCGTTTTAATTACAAAATATCGTCTGATGTGGTTCCGGCTACCGGAGTTCACAAACGACGCAAGGACAAAGACAGGCCTCCGAGGTCCAAATCTGACTATATCATACAAGCAGAGCCAGCTTCAGGTTCGGCCGTTGTCAGTGAGGCACTTTTGCAGCCCCTGTCTGCCATTTCGGAACCGATGGCCGAAACGGACTCCCACGAGGAGCCAACTAGGTCTTTGAATATTTCTGTTGCAGGACCTTCGGACAATGCTCCTTCGGATGGGTCCGGAGCCGCTGTGCAGGTACCGGCTTCCGAAGGGGTTTTCAGGCCTACTCAGCTTCTAATAAAGGCAAAGACTCCTTCCAAATCAAAGACTGCAACACAGGCCTCTTCTGATCTGGCTCCCAAGTCACAGAAACAGTTACTTACGATGGCGGAGGACTTACTATGATTAGGGGTTCACATCCCCCTCCAAATAAAAGGCCAAGGCAGGAAGTTTATTATGACTCCTCTGATCAGGCTTCTGTTTCTTCAGTTTCTTCTTCTGACCAGGAATATTCTTTCCCTCCTTATGAGGATTCTGATGCTGAGGAATCCATTCCTTCAGCTTCTCCCCTGAGGATTTCTCTTTTGGGGAAACTTTGCATGAAATGAGGGAATATTTCCACTGGGAAGGACAGGAGTATTCGGAATCTAAGAAAAGACTAGGATTTTCTTCTTCCCCAACATAGACCCCTGGCTATTCCTCCTATTTTGGATATTGTGGATGATGCTTTTTCTGAGGATAACTTAACCCCTGACTCTCTTCCTCCTGCTCCTGTTAAGCCTGACAGATATTACAGGGTTCCTGATTCCCACCAGTTTTTATACAAGAACCCTACTGCTGACCCTGAAACCATTTCTCAGGGTCCTAAGGGAGTTAAGGCCGCTTCTGCTAAAAACCCCATTCCCACTGAGAAGGATTCCAGATCTTTAGAAAGATGGGGCAAAAAAGTGTACACTTCTGCTACTTTATCTATTAGGGCTTTTTTTCAGTTTCATATGTTGAAATACCAGCAATTTCTCCTGTCTGTTTTAAAACAAAAGCTAACTTCCATTTCCACCTGTGCAGGTGATAAGGAATTACATGACTTAATGCATGCCGCTGAACAAGTTGGGAAGCATGGTTTACACTGTGGATTTGATGCCTTGGAGGCTTCTTGTAGGGCTGCTGCCTCTGGCACAGTAATTAGAAGGCATGCATGGTTAAAGGAACAAAATTTGCCAGATCAAGTAAAAGCTAAATGATTAGATGCTCCTGTTCAGCATAATGTTTTGTTTGGATCTAAAGCTGAAGAGGTGATTAAAAAGATGGAGGGCAAGGCAAAATCCATGCAAACAGTTAAAGATTTCTTGCAAGTACAGCCACCCAGATTTAGCAGGAATTGGCCTACAAAAAATTGGTCCTTTCTCAATTCAGACAGGCCTCAGAGGGGTAGATACAGACGCTCCCGTGGAAGGCCTCAAACACTAGCCTCTTATAGACCAAGACAGTGGACTGCTTCCACCCCTAGGGGAGGAGAGGACAGGTCGAAAGCTCATAGGAAACAGACTCAATGACTCCCTCTGTTGGGCTGCAGGAACTTCTTGCCTGGAAGCCCCTCTCGGAGGAAAACTTTCTCTTTCACCTAAATTGGACTCATATAACCCAAGACAAGTGGGTTCTGGATGTGGTTTCAAGAGGTTACAAATTCCATTTTCATACCCTACCAAGGCCAAGCAGATGGCCAGATCTTTCAAAACATCAATGGACAGAGGCCTTAAACCAGGTGGAAGCTCTTTTGGCTATGAAAGCCATAGAACTAGTTCCACTTTCAGAGATGGGACAAGGTTTTTACACGAGGCTCTTTCTAGTCCCCAGGAAGCAAAATTCATGGAGATCCATTCTGGATCTGTCAGTCTTGAACACTTTTCTAGAGATACCAAAATTCAATATGCTTATTCTACAGCAGCTACTTCAATGCTGACCAAAAATGCATGGATGGTAATTTTGGATTTAAAGGAGGCATATTTACACATTCCCATCAGGCAGGAACGCAGAAAATACCTCAGGTTCAAGGCCGGATCGAGTCACTTTCAATTCTCTGCGCTGCCCTTTGGATTGTCTACTGCACCCAGGGTCTTCACCAAATGCCTGGCTCCAGTAGTAGCTTATTGCAAACTCAAGGGAATTCAAATTTACCCTTATCTGGACGACTGTCTTATTCAGGCAGACAGCAAGGAGGTCTTACTCCAGCATCTACAGTTTGTTCAGAATCTTCTTAAGTTCCTGGGATTCA
The DNA here is from genome assembly GCF_019279795.1 of Protopterus annectens. Classification (NCBI taxonomy): domain Eukaryota; kingdom Metazoa; phylum Chordata; order Ceratodontiformes; family Protopteridae; genus Protopterus; species Protopterus annectens. The sequence goes on along the minus strand of NC_056729.1, from coordinate 613,217,328 downwards.
CTGTAAACATAAAGTCAAATTTGACACCCTCACAACAGATAATTTTTCTGGGCGCTTCTCTAAACACAACAACCCAGATGGCATTTCTGACATACGAAAAACAGTTACAGCTGGCTTCAACTTTCAAAACCTTGGCAACTTTAACTCCGCTATCTGCAAGGAGATTCCTGCAGGCTTTGGGTTACTTGGCCTCCTGCATCCTTCTCGTACCATATGCAAGACTACATATGAGGAAAATACAGTGGTACCTAAAAAGTGTATGGTCTCAGCATTGCCACAGTTTAGACATACTGATCTCCGTCCTGCCTTGTCTTCAAAAGGAATTCCTTTGGTGGTCCAAGGCATGTACTCTAAACAAAAGGAAACCCTTCAGTCTGCCTCCTGCCACTCGGATACTAACCACAGATGCCTCAGATTATGCATGGGGAACCCATTTTCAGGGCAGCTGTCTGCAGGGCCTTTGGACAAAGGATCAGAAGCACCTGCATATCAATTTAAAGGAAATGTTAGCCATTCAGAAAGCTCTATTGGCCTTCAGGAATCTTCTACAACCAGGACAACTACTGATACGGACAGACAACACCACAGTTATGTGGTACATAAACAAGCAAGAGGGATCTCATTCCTACCCCCTTTGCAGACTAGCCATGGATCTATGGAACACAGCTCTAGCTTGCAATCTGGATCTTCAAGCTCAGTTTCTACCAGGGAAGCAAAACTTCCTGGCAGACAGTCTGAGCAGAAACCTTTCGGACCCACACGAGTGGATGCTGGACACCGAAATATTCAGGATGATAACAGCAGTCTGGGGATTTCCTCACACAGACCTCTTTGCATCCCACCTCAATCATCAACTACAGATTTTTTGCACTAGGACTTTCCACGAACAAGCTTGGAAAGTGGATGCACTATCATTCAGTTGGAGAAACCTCTCGGGATATGCCTTTCTGCCTCTTCCTCTTCTTCCACGGGTATTATTAAAGATCAAACAGGACAAGCCCAAGATGATGATCTTGCTGGCCCCAAATTGGCCTCGACAGTTTTGGTACCCAACTCTGAAAAACCTATGTCTGGAGCCCCCTTGGGTTTTACCACAGACTCCGAACCTTCTGTCCTAACACCAGGGTCAGGTTTTACACTCCCATGTCAGAACTCTCAGCCTGGCGGCCTGGTTAATCCAGGGTCTTTGATTCATTCTCTCCTACCCAAGCAGGTTATGGATGTCATTTTAGAAGCCAGACGTCCTAGCACTAGAAAATCTTATGCAGGAAAATGGAAAAGATTTTGTTCCTGGATGCAGGCTCAGGATTCTGATCCTCTTCTTCCTAACATTCCTTTGATTTTACTTAACCTGACAGATCTCTTACATAAGGGTCTCTCTTTCTCTTCCATTAAGATACATGCCTCTGCTATTTCCGCTCATTACAATACAGATCCTCCAATCTTTTCCCAGCAGCTCATGAGACAGTTTCTCAGAGGAGCTAAGAACTTAAGACCTCCTAGATCTCCTCCCATTCCTGCTTGGGATCCAACTATGTTTTGGAAAAGCTCACCTTACCTCCTTTTGAGCCTGCTGCCTCTTCTGACATCAAGTTTTTATCTTGGAAAACAGCCATCCTGTTAGCTCTGACCTCTGCCAGGAGAGTTTCAGAGTTGCAAGCTCTTACGGCTGTGGAACCTTATATTTTTCATCAAGACAGGGTGTCTTTAAGGACTAATCCTACTTTCATGCCTAAGGTGGTTTCCAAAGTGGCTTTAAATCAAACTATTCACTTGCCAACTTTTTTCCCCACTCCTCAAAATGAAGGGGAAAGGATCTTACATTCCTTGGATGTGCACAGACAACTACGTTTTTACCTGGACAGAACCAAGGACATCAGAAAATCAGAGCAATTGTTTGTTTCTTATGCTTCAAGTTCCCAAGGTAAAGCCATTTCAAAACGGACCATTTCTAAATGGATTGCTCATGGAATCAGATTTTGTTATTCACACCATGGAAAGCAAATCCCAGGGAGTATACGGACTCATTCCACCAAAGCTGCTGCCACTTCAGCTGCCTTCCTCAGGGGCGTTCCTACCAAAGACATTTTGGAGGCTGCAACTTGGAGTTCAGTGCATACTTTTTCAAAGCACTACAATCTACCTCTCTACTATGTCTACGGCAGGCTTTGCTTCTGCAGTCTTGCAGGGCCTTTTAGCCGCCCCGTCTACTTTATGACCACCTCCTTTTCATTCTGCTTTGGGATTCTACCCTACAGTCATGACTGCAACAGTGAAACACGATGAACATAGTACAGTTGTGTACACTTACCATAGATGTAGATGTTTGAGTGTCTTCACTGTTGCAGTCTGGGTTTCCCTCCCTCCTGTCTTCTCTTATTTTTACTTTTGTGTGGTTCCTTTTTTCACCATTCTTCTGAGGTGTATTTGCAAAGGATATGGGACCGTACTCATTTTGGGACTCCTGACATCTGGGGCAAGAAAAACTGGAGAACATGGTGTCTGCTGTCAGCTTAGTACTCCTGGTGCTCTGACGTCAGGGAGCATGGCTGAACAGCCGACGCCGGACCCAGACTTTGGGATTCTGGCCGACCGAGGACTGCCTGCCGGCAGGGGAGAACCCTACAGTCATGACTGCAACAGTGAAGACACTCGAACATCTGCATTTATGGTAAGTGTACACAACTGTACTTTATCTCAGTGGTACCCAAATCATCCTTTTGTCCTTTCCGATTTGGATAACCAATCATTGCAAACAGGACCTACTTTGGTGGATGAGGCCAGAAACAGAGCTTTGGAACCACCCTTTCCATCCCCCTCAGCCAGTCTGACCACGGATGCTTCCCTGTTTGGGGGGGGGGGGGGCATTTTCTGGGAATGTCAGTCCAAGGCACGTTGGTCCACGATAGAGGCCAATCTGCATATCAGTGTTCTAGAGCTGAGGGTGGTGCTTTTAGCTTAGCAAGCATTCCAGTCTGTTTCTACTGGGACAATTTCCATCCAATCAGACATGTCAGTAGTCTGGTACATCAACAAGCAAGGAGGAACAGAGTCCTATCCCCTATGTCGAAATGTCATGAGAATTTGGGAATGGGTGGTAGCTTCCAACTGCTTTCTGATAGCAATGCATATTCCCGGGGATTCCAACGTGATTGCAGACAAACTGAGCAGATGTTTTCTCCTGCCTTGAGTGGTCCCTCAATCCGTCCATAGCAACAAAAATTTTCAACTGTTGGGGCCAGTCTTGTTGCGACCTATTTGCCTCCCCATCAAACCTCAAATGCAGCAACTACTTTGCCCTAATTCCCCCACACGAGGAGTCCCCAAGGGGCGTGCTTACCTACGATTGGCTCACGGTCCTTTTGTATGCTAACTCTCCCATCCCTCTCATCCCCCAATTCTTGAAGAAAGCTCTCCGGTTGAAATGCAAAGTGATCCTCATAGGTCCTTATTGCCCTTGACAAGTATGGTTCCTCTTTTTCCAGCCTCATCTTCTATGTTGACTGTGAATTCTGGATCCAACTCCAGACCTGATATTCTTCGTGTTTCACTGTTGCAGTCATTACCTTTGGGTAATATGCTGGCAGGTTGCCCCCAGTTGGCCTGAATTCCAAAGTCTTCGGTCCTGTTTCGGTTGCGGTTTCCTCTTCCATGACGTCAGGTCGTCAGGGGTATAAAACAAGCAGCCAACGCTTTTTTCTTCAGTCTTTCTTGCCGCGCGATGCCCAAAGCAGAAGCAGTTCGCAAGTGCTGGTTGGCAGACTCCTGAAATTTTCGAGTTTGAGTTTCAGAACCGAAGTCTTCACTAAAGGATAAGTACCCCGTTGGGGAAACTTTTTTTTTTCTTGCTCCATACCGATGGAAAAAGTTAATAATTGTATTACTTGTGGGAAGTGTAAATACCTCATAAGGATTTTCATTTATACTGTATTACTTGCTTAGGCCCTGATCATAACGTGCCTGGCTGTCTGATGTTCTTCATCTCACATTGCTGCAGTCCTTACACTTGGGTAGTCCGCTGTCCTCGGTCGGCCCGAATATCAAAGTATAAGGCTGACGTCGGTCAAGGCGCATTTGACTGACATCAGGACGTCAGGGTACAAATGCGCATGACCGACGTCATATCCCCAGTCTTTTTTGCCGCATGGTCCGATGCAGAAGCAGCATTGCAAGTGCCGGTTGGCGTTCTGAGATTTTTCGATTTCGAAGTTTCAGACCGAGTTCAAAGTTGGCTAAGTACCCGTTAGAATATTTTAGTTTTTCTTGCCTCAGTGATTTACCGGATGTCAGAAAAAGTCAATAATTGCATTTCTTGTGGGAAACAGATACCGCATAGAGATTATCATACTTTGTGTATTCCTTGCTTAGGGCCTGAGCACGACGTTGTTGGCTGTCGCTCTTGTGCTAGATTTAATAAACGCACTATAAAGAGAAGGTTGGATTGTGCAAGGTTAGTCTTTGGGAAGCGGTGCAATTATAAAATGCCGTCGGATGCTCCGCCCGCTTCTTCAAGAAGCGCAAGGACAAAGCAGTTAAGCCTAGGCTAGAAGAACCGTCTGTACCGGACGCCGGTTCTTTAGAGGTGTCGGTGGAGCCGGTGGCTCCACCGGAGGTTTATTTGTGTTCCCAGGGTGAGACTTTATTATTGCAAGATGTGGCCTCTCAGGAGGCAAGTCAGGCTGAGGGGCTTCTCAGGTTACTATACTCCCTCCCTTCCTAGGGTGGCTAGGCCCTCTCCTTCTGTTTCAAAGGCTTCTCCCAGGGGCAGGCCAGGTTTAGCTTCAGTTGGTGTTACCCCTAGCTCTTCAGGAACTGTGCCCAAGAAGCATATGCTTAAAATGGCAGAAGATTTGATTACTTTGATTAGGGGTTCTATGCCCCCTCCTGATAAGAGACCTAGGGTGGAGCCTGAGCTGGGGGTTTTGAGCAGGCTTCAGATGTTTCAGAGTCTTCGGCTGAAGACTTGCAGGAGTACTCTCCTTATTCTGATTCTGATGTGGATGATTCTACTCCTTCTGCTTCTCCTCCTGAGGATTTTTCTTTTTCAGAAACTCTTCATTCCATGAGGGAGCATTTTAAGTGGGAAGGTCAGGACTTCTCTGATTCCAGGAAAAGGCTTAGGGAATTTGTTTTTACCCCAGCATAGGGCTTTGGCTATACCTCCTGTTTTGGATGTAGTGGAAGATGTTTTTACAGAGGCTTCTCTTAATCCTGATTCTTTGCCTCCTGCTCCTGTTAAGCCGGATAGGTATTACAGGGTGCCTGAAGCTCATAAGTATCTTTTTAAGAGTCCTAGGGCAGACCCAGAAACTGTTAGCCAGGGGCCTAAAGGTGTTAAGACTTCTGTTGTTAAGAATCCGGTTCCTGCAGACAAAGAGGCTAGGGCCTTGGATAGATGGGGAAAGAAAGTTTATACTTCTTCCACTCTTGCTATGAGGGCTTTGAATTGCCAGTTTCACATGTTGAAATACCAAAACTATCTCCTTTCACAATTGAAGTCTAAGGTTGATGCTCTGGCAGTAGGTATTGATTGTAAAGAGTTGCAAGATTTAGTACATGTTTCTGAACAGGTGGGTAAGCATTCTTTGCAATGTGGTTTTGATGCTGTACAGGCCTCGTCTAGGGTGGCTGCCACTGGGTCAGTTCTTCGCAGGCACGCCTGGCTAAGGGATCAAAATTTGTCTGAACATGTTAAAACAAGGATTTTAGATGCTCCTTTACAATCTGACGTGTTGTTTGGTCCTCCTGTTGAGGCAGTTTTAAAGAAAATGGAAGACAAAGCTAAGTCTATGCAGACTGTTAAAGATTTTTTGCAGGTCCAGCCTCCAAAGTTTAGTAGAAATTGGCCTACTAAGGGGTGGGCGTATCCTTCTTATGATTCCCAGTCTAGGGGTAGATCTAGACGTGGTAGGGGCAGAGCTCAGGGCTCTTTCAGGCCTAGAACAGGGAGTTCTCCTGCACAGTCTTCGGGTGAGGGCAGGGGTCAGTCCTTTCGTAAACAGACCCAATGACCTACCTTTTCAGCTGCCAGAGCCTTCTTGTCTGGCAGCACCTTTGGGAGGAAGGTTGGCACTTTTCAAAGAAAATTGGAGTTTGATTACCCAAGACAGATGGGTATTGGATATCATACACCACGGCTACAGGTTTTATTTCCATACCTTGCCTCCTTTCAAAGGCATGCCAGACGTTCCTCCTCAACAAAGAATAGAGGCTCACAAGCAGGTTTCTCTGTTGCTCCAAATAGGGGTCATACAGCCGGTCCCTATGCCAGAAGTGGGCCTAGGATTTTATTCTCGCCTGTTCCTAGTACCAAAGAAGGGGAACACGTGGAGACCAATTTTGGATTTATCTATCCTCAACACTTATCTGGACATTCCCAAGTTCAAAATGTTGACGTTGCAGCAGCTTTTACCTCTGCTGGGCAAAGATCATTGGATGGTAACTTTGGATCTCAAGGAGGCTTACCTTCATGTTCCTATCAGACTAAGTTGCAGGAAGTATCTGCGTTTTCGAGCTGGGACTTCTCACTATCAGTTCTCTGCATTGCCCTTTGGCTTATCTACTGCGCCCAGAGTGTTCACGAAAGTTCTGGCTCCAGTGATAGCTTTCTTCAGGCTAAAAGGAATACAGATCTATCCTTATTTGGACGACTGCCTGATTCTGGCTCAAGGAAGGGAAGAGCTTCTTCATCATTTGGAATATGTGATAGCAGTGCTAAGATGCCTGGGGTATTCTGTGAACGAAATAAAGTCCAGTCTAGTACCCTCTCAGGACATGTGCTTTCTGGGTGTGAGACTGAATGCAGCATCCCAGATGGCCTTTTTAACCCCGGACAAACAAAAGAGTCTATCCCTTTTACTTCCATCAACTATCTCATCAGTCCGGGCTGACTGCAAGGACAGTCCTTCAAGCCTTAGGGTTCATGGCATCTTGTATTCTGGTGCTTCCCAATGCCAAACTGCATATGAGGAAGCTACAATGGTATCTCAAAAATGTATGGACTCAGCACTGCCAGGATCTGGACACTGTCATTCAAATAATACCTTGCATTCAAAAGGAATTTGTGGTGGGCTCAGGAATGTCACCTAAACAAGGGACTCTCTGTGACCCGGCCAGAGGTGAGTCAGATTTTAACGACAGATGCCTCAGACAAAGCTTGGGGAGCTCATCTAAATGGAAAGTGGATACAAAACAAGTGGCCTGTCAGACTACAACATCTACATATCAACATGAAGGAGATGTTAGCAGTCCAGTTTGCATTAATAGCTTTCAAGGAATTACTTCTTCCAGGGCAGGTGTTGATTCTAACGGACAACACAACTGTCATGTGGTACATCAACAAGCAAGGGGGAACGCATTCTTATCCTCTATGCAGGCAAGCAATGATTTTGTGGGAGACTGCTCTCAGTTTACAGCTCAATCTTCAGGCAAGGTTTCTGCCAGGAGCACAGAACTCCTTAGCAGATGTGTTGAGCAGACGAATTATGGATCCCCACGAGTGGAAATTGGATCCTCATGTATTTCAGAAATTGACAGTGTCATGGGGAACTCCAGACATAGATCTGTTCGCTTCTCCACTAAACCATCAGCTGCCAAAGTTTTGCACAAAAAGGTTTCATCCCACAGCTTGGAGAGTGGATGCTCTCTTTCAATTGGAGCAATCTTCATGTGTATGCCTTTCTGCTTCTGCCTCTCCTCCCAAAGGTACTTCTAAAGGTCAGACAGGACAAGCCAAGGATGATTTTAATAGCTCCGGATTGGCCTCGACAGCACTGGTACCCATTACTGAGAAGTCTGGTACGGAAGCCTCCATGGCCTTTGCCTTCGATTCCACACCTGTTGTCGCAGGAGGACAGCCATTTGCTAAATGTCAAGCTTCACTCTCTGCACCTAACAGCCTGGCATATTCTGTTTTGAACCATAGTGGGCCTCCACTTCCTCAGCAAGTTTTGAATGTTATTTTGGAAGCTAGAAGGCCTAGTACAAGGAAAGTGTACGCAGACAAATGGAAGAGATTTTTATTTTGGAGTGCAGCAAAAGATTTTGATGTTTCTGAGCCTAATTTGTGTGTGGCTCTTCAATATCTTACTGAGTTACTAGACAAAGGTTTGTCTTTCTCTTCTATTAAAGTTCATGCTGCAGCAATTTCGGCTCACTATGATTGCGACCCACCATTGTTTTCTCATCCTTTGTTCAAGCAATTTCTTAGAGGGGCAAAGAATATAAGACCCCCACGAAGAGCTCCTACTCCTGCTTGGGATCTCAATTTTGTGTTGGAGAAACTCACTCTACAACCTTTTGAGCCTGCAGCTACTTCTGAGTTGAAATATTTGTCATGGAAGACTGCTTTTTGTTGGCCATTACCTCTGCAAGAAGGGTTTCTGAATTGCAGGCCCTTATGGCGGTTGAGCCTTTCTTGATTTTCCATAAGGATAGGGTATCATTACGTACTAATCCTTCCTTTATGCCTAAGGTGGTTTCTAGTGTGGCTTTAAACCAAACTATTCATTTGCCTACTTTTTATGCAAATCCCCAAAATAAAGGGGAAAAGATTTTGCACACTTTAGATGTACACAGGCAGTTGCGTTATTATTTGGACAGAACTAAAGGGTTCAGGCAGTCTCAGCAGTTGTTTGTTTCTTTTGCTTTGAGTTCTCAGGGCAAGCCTGTGTCAAAACAAACTATTTCTAAGTGGATTGGGTTTTGCATTGCTTTCTGTTATTCCCATCATGGCAAGGAGATTCCAGCTGGGATTAGGCCTCATTCCACTAGGGCTACTGCCACTTCAACAGCTTTTTTGAGGGGAGTGCCAACCAAGGATATTTTGGAGGCAGCTACTTGGAGTTCAGTGCATACTTTCTCTAGGCATTATCACCTGCCACTTTACTCTAAATCCAGGGCTGGTTTTGCCACTGCTGTTTTGCAGGGCATCTTGGCAGCTCCTGCTTCCTTGTAGTTAGCCATCCTCCCTTTCCTCTGCTTTGGGATTCTACCCAAGTGTAAGGACTGCAGCAATGTGAGATGAAGAACATAGTACAGTTTTGTACCTACCATAAATGTAGATGTTCGAAGATCCACATTGCTGCAGTCCAATTTACCCTCCCTCCTTCCCCTCTGTAGTTAGAGGTGGTTGTGTGGGTTGGGTTGTACATATTGTGTATATTGTACATATAGTTAGTGCAAGGGTGGTTGGTTGGTTGTTTGCTGTCTTTTGGTTTTGTCCTTTATTTTTAGGGTCTTCTGACATCTGGGGCAAGAAAAGACTGAGGATATGACGTCGGTCATGCGCATTTGTACCCTGACGTCCTGATGTCAGTCAAATGCGCCTTGACCGACGTCAGCCTTATACTTTGATATTCGGGCCGACCGAGGACAGCGGACTACCCAAGTGTAAGGACTGCAGCAATGTGGATCTTCGAACATCTACATTTATGGTAGGTACAAAACTGTACTTTTTGTGCTAGATTTAACCAACGCACTATTAAGCGTCTGTATATCTTTGCCTCAAAATATTTTGGAAACAGATTTAACTACCCTGAAATGTCTGATAGCAATCCGACTACCGGAGTACACAATCTGACTACCGGAGTACACAAAAAATGTAAAGAAAAGACAGAGACAGACCGTCAAGGTCCAAAACCGACGACGAAGCTTCTCCTAAGCCAGTTGCCGGTACTCAGTGAGGCGCTTTCGCAGCCCCTGATACCCACTACTTTCAAGTCGCAGGCCCCTACTGAGACCCATGTGGAGTCCAGCATGCCACGAGATTCTCAAAGTATTGTACTCACGGATGTCTCCCTCAGATGGGTCCGGAGCCGCTGAGCAGGCATCGGCTTCTGAGGGTGTATTCAGGCCACAACATTTTTATATAAAACAGATGCCAGCTTCTAAATCAAAGACAAAAGCAACTTCTAAAGCTAAAAAACTGACGCATGAGCCACATGCACAGGCCTCTATGCCCAAAAAAACAGATTATCAAAATGGCTGAAGACCTAATTACCTTGATCAGGGGTTCCCAACCCCCTCCTGATAAGAGACCTAGGCAAGACACTGATTATGAATCTTCAGATCAGGTTTCTATTTCTTCTGATTCCTCTTCTGATCAGGAATTATCTGTATCACCCTATGTGGATTCTGATGCAGAGGAATCTATCCCATCTGCATCACCTCCGGAGGATTATTCTTTTAGAGAAACCTTGCATACTTTGAGGGAGCATTTTCACTGGGAGAGTCAAGATTTCTCAGAATCAGAAAAGAGGCTCGGGGATTTCCTCCTTCTCCCTCAGCATAGGCCTTTAGCCATACCTCTTGTTTTAGACATTGTGGATGATGTGTTTTCGGAGTCTAGCTTGACTCCAGACTCCTTACCTCCGGCTCCCAACAAGCCAGACAGATATTACAGGGTTCTTGACTCACACAAATTTTTATTTAGAAACCCTGCTGCTGACCCTGAAACTATTTCACAGGGTCCAAAAGGTGTTAAGGCCTCAACAGCAAAAAATCTTACCCCCTCTGACAGAGATTCAAGGGCACTGGATAGATGGAGAAAGAAGGTTTTATACATCTGCACCCTTGGCAATTAAGGGCCTTAAACTGCCAGTTTCATATGCTCAAGTGTCAACAACATGTTATGGGATTACTGAAACAGAAAATTATGTTGATTTCTGAATGTGCAGAAAATAGAGAATTGCAGGAATTTTTGCATGCCGCAGAACAAATTAGAAAGCATACTTTGCAATGTGGTTTTGATTCCTTAGAGGCCTCCTGCAGGGCTGCAGTTAATCTGTGATTAGGAGGCATGCCTGGCTAAAAGAGCAAACTTTGCCTGATCATGTTAAAGCTAAATTGCTGGATGCACCTTTACAGCATGATACTCTGATATTAAGGCAGAAGAGGTTTTAAAGAAAATGGAAGACGAAGCTAAGTCCATGCAAACTGTAAAAGACTTCTTAAAAGTACAGCCACCAAGATTCAGTAGACATTGGCCTACAAAAAATTGGTCCTTTCCTGTGTCTGACAGAGCTCAACGGGGCAAATACAGGTGCCCTAAAGGTTTTAGATACCATTCGCAAGATTCTTACAGGTCAAAGCAATGGGGTGCTTCTACCTCCAAATCTGGAGGAAATAAAGCGCAACCCTACAGTAAACAGTCTCAATGACTTCCCTCTGTCATCACCAAGCACTTAACTTTTGGCAGCACCATTAGGGGGAAAATTAGCACTTTTTTCTCAAAATTGTCAGTTGTTAACCCAGGACAAGTGGGTGCTAAACATAGTATCTCAGGGATACATATTCCACTTCCATACTATGCCCATTGCAAACGGTTGGCCAGATCTGCCAAAAAATCAATGGGCAGAGGCACAGAAATGGGTTACGTCCCTCATGGATATGGGGGCTATTCAGCCAGTACCAGAACAGGAAAAAGGACAAGGTTTTAATTCGACTGTTCTTGGTACCCAGAAAAGACGAGGCCTGCCGCCCAATACTGGACTTATCAATTTTGAACACATACCTGGACATTCCAAAATTCAAAATGCTAACTTTGCAGCAGCTTCTGGCCATGCTGGGCAAGAACGCTTGGCTGGTGACATTAGACCTAAAGGAAGCATACCTGCATATCCCAATAAGGGAGTCGTGCAGAAGATGCCTCCATTTCAAGGCTGGCTCTATGCATTACCAATTCTCTGCACTGCCCTTTGGTTTATCTACTGTGCCCAGGGTCTTAAAGTGCCTGGCACCAGTAATTGCATTTTGCAGACAAGAAGTATACAAATATATCCTTACTTGGACAACTGTCTCATTCAAGCAGAGAACAAGGACATTCTTCAGCACCTGGCGTTTGTGAAAAGGCTTCTAACATGCCTAGGGTACACAATAAACGAAAAGAAATAACAACTGGTACCCTCTCAAAAGATAACATTCCTGGGTGCAAGCTTGAATACAACTGTCAAGATGGCTTTCCTCACCAGACAAGCAAAGGCAACTGACTACTTACTTCAAACTGATGGCAACAAAAACCCAGTTATCTGCAAGACAAACTGCAGGCTTTGGGGTTCATGGCATCCTGCATCCTACTGATTCCATATGCAAGACTGCATATGAGGAAACTACAATGGTACCTAAAAAGTTTATGCAGTCAACATTCAGTCTGGTAACTATGATTCCTCTCATTCCCTGCCTACAACAGAAGATTTGTATCGTTCGCCGTGCATGGCGCTCTTTGATACAGAGCAGTCTTTTGCAGTCTCCCCGAAGCGAGAAGAAACCTGAGTTTCAGGGTCTTGGCAGAGAGGGCTCCGAGAGACAGAAGCTGGATTTTTCAGGTTTGGCTAAGACGCCCGGATTTTCTCATTTTTTGTTTCAGACCATTCTTAATCTTGTGGGAAGCAGAAACGCATGATAATTTTATTTGTGCAGGGAAATACCGCATTCAGATCAGTATGAGTGATTTTTCTTTAGTGTTTATCTTGTTAAGCTCCTTGGCGATATGTTGCCGTATGTTGTTTTTTAGCGCTGATATTTTATTAGCGATAGGCTAGACTGTTTTTTGGTTGGGCTAGAAACCGCTGGCCCGATTATCATGCATTTGCCGGCCCAGGTTGCTGCTTACCAAGCGACGAAGGACTGCGAGCTCTCAGAGAGATAGGTTAGTGTGCACGGGCAGTAGGAGGGCCTGAGGAGCCAGGGGAGCCGGGCTTGAGGCTTAGCTGTAGGAGTCGTGCTGGGGTTCAGCAGGACGCCTCCTTCTCAGGCAGCTTCTCCAGGAGTGGAGGTAAGCCAGGCTGAGGGTAGGGCTCTGTTCCTGACTCTCTCTTCTCTCTCTGGGCTTCCCCTGCTTGTGCTTTACAAGATCTGCCATCTTCGGCTAGCAAGGGGCTTCTCCCAAGTTCAGCTCTCTTCTTCTTTCTCAGCCAATTTTTGAAGGCTTTAAGCATACCTTACTCTAAAAAATGGCAGAAGATTTGATTACTGTTGCTTTTTTCTGATTAGAGGCCAGATAGTTCACCTTCTGCCTTATAGGCTTGAGGAGTTTTTGAACAGTGAGACTACTTGAGAGAGTTCTGTGGAAGACTTGATCTGAGGATTATGATCTAGAGTGATTGATTTTGTTGATTGATTCATTTTTCTTTCTCAGAGCAGGACTTTGACTTTTCATTTTTTCTCTGTTTCTGATAAGGGTCTTGACTTGCCTCAGTTTCCCACTTTGGAATGACTCCAGAATTCCTCCTGGGGAATTTAGCTTTTGCTCCAGCATAGGCCTTAGCTATTCCTCCTGTGGACTCTGTGTAAGACTGGGTTTTTTTTCCTTGCTTCAGAGGCCTACTTGTCCTGAAGGCCCCTATTATTTTGCCCTGACCTCTGATATTGAGGTTAGCAAGCCTCCTCCTTTAAGCTGTCCTGTGTAAGGAGCCCTGGTAAAACTGTGAAAAAGGGCCAAAAAAGGGATGAAATTTCTTGGTCAAAAATCCTGTACCTCTGGATCTCTGGGCCCAGGCTGTTAAAGCTTGGTAGTCCCAGGAAGTATACTTCTTCTTTTTCTCTAGCCATGATTGAAGGTCAATTTTTCTAAATGCTGAAATAGAATTGATCCCTTCTTTTTGGATTTAATGAAGGTAAAGATTTGCTTTGGCTCCTCTTTGTTATGTAAAGAGTTTGTGGTCTTTTTATGGTGTGAATTAACAAGTGGGTAGCATTCTTCAAGATGGTGGTTTTGATGATGCATGTCAAAAAGTGTGGCTTTTGGCTGTGCAGGTGAATTGAGACTGCTCATGGTGGGTTTTCAGGATCAGAATTTGTGTTTTGGATTTTGTTGTGTGCAGTTTGAGGTCTTGAAGTTTGAGTTTGGCAGGAAGATGTTTTATGGTAAAAGGGAGGACAAGCAAGCTATGCAATTTAGATGAGGATGGTTTTGCAAGTAGCAGTTTGATTTTTAGTTTCCACAGTGCTAATTGTGAGGGTTAGAAGATGGGGGAGGAAAAGGGCCTGAGGTTGCAGGTGAAGCAGCAGGGCAGCAGGCAGCCTTAGAGGCTGACAGTTCAGGGGGTGCAGACTTCTGGTGAGTGAGCAAGGGGGTCTGCATTTTCACCAGCCACTTGATGGAGGTCTGTTCCAAGGGCAGGAGTGTCTCTTCTGCAGTTTCAAAGTTGAGGAAGATCCTCTCTTCAAAGAAGATTGGAGGATTTAATTCACCAAGAGAAAAGATTTTTTTATCACTCACCAAGACAGATGAAGATTTTTGCCATTCATTCATCCCCTCTTTTCACACAATGCCAGATTTTTCTCCTTTCAAAAGAAGTTACTCCAGATAAGCGGCCAATCGCCACACCCTGTGTGGCTCACAAGTTTGGATTTTATTCTCGCCTGTTCGGCTTCCCCCAAAATTCTCGTTGGATTTTATTTAAGATTTATCTATCCTCCCAACTTATCTGGACATTCCCAAGTTCAAGGACTTATCTGGACTCAACACTTATCAAGATGTTGACGTTACATGACTGTTATACTCAAGGGCAGGACAGGATGCAATGATAACTACTGCTTATCAACTAGCTAAGTATTTGCAATGTGGAGTTGAGATGTTGTTAATTATTTTATGCCTCACTGTTGATTTTCATTTTTCTATCTCTGCATTTTCGTATTCATTTGCAATTAAGGCTTGCTGTAATTTCTCTTTTCAGTTATTCACTGTCATACTTACTTCCAGTGGGGCGACATTCTGATTCTGGCTCTAGAAAACCTTCCCTTTCATCAGCATCTGGAATACCTCATAGCAGTGCCTGCCTGGCTTCTGTGCAGTCAAGAGAAGCTCCAGTATCCAGTCTCTCAAATAAGTCCAGTCTAGTACCCTCCTTCTGGAACACCTTCTGGGTGTGAGACTGAATACAAGGCCAAAGACAGACTTTTGCTTCTTTCTGTGAACCAAAAGTCACTTCATCAGTTACTTTCTGTGACCTCAAGGACAGTCCTTAGACTCACAGTCCTTAAATGGCTCAAGACAATCCCTGACAAATGCAGGTTCATGGCATCTCCAAACTGCAATGGTTATATCAAAATCAGGCACTGGTAAGGACCAATAGGAAGACAGAGCACTTCCTGCTGCAACTCTTTCTTGACACTGCCACTGCCAAACTGCATGTGAGGAATGCTAAAGGCTTGTCACTAAAAAAGGATGGACCACTTAAACTGTTGATGGACCAGAGACTACCAAATAGGAGACGACTCAAAAAGGAAAGCTCATGCTTGTGGAGGAATGTCACCTAACAAGTGGATCTGTGACAAATGGAGGAGTTCACTGCAGCATTACAGATTATGACTAAGTCAGATTGCATTGATGGCGTTTGCAGTGATGCATGACAGACAGACAACTGAGTTACTCAACAACATCAGGTTCAAACAGTTTTCACAAGGGCAAACATACGTATCAACAAGTTTGGCAAGCAATGATTTTCCAGCGGAGATGAGGCACAAGGGCAACTGACTCTTCAGGCACAGACTCCTAGCAGATGTATTAAGCACTAGCCATGATGCAGGCAGCACTGAATCCAGGGGACTGTGTTAGTGGAAAGATCTTGACATCATGTGGAAAACCTGACTTCATGTATTTCAGACATTGACAGTGTCATGGGGAACTCCATCCCCAATGAGCCAAACATTCATCTATCCACTTTTCAGCTTCTAAACACAAAGTGGTAAGTTTCAAGCTGAAAAACTTTCACACAACCACCTTTCCACCTATCACTAAAAGTATTAATCTAAAACACCAAGGTCTCACCTTGATGTCCTTCAGTTGGAAAACAAAACTGCTAGGACAAGGCATGGTTAGCACTTCCTTCTTTTTCTAAGGAGTCTTGTAAGACAGCCTGTGCCTGATTCCTGTTCTCTTCTCTCTCCAGGGCATCTGCTCAATGTCATCTTCAATCTCTTCTATCAGTCTCAAGCAAGCTTGGTCATCTCTTCATCTCTCATTCATGGTCTCTCAGCTTCCTCCTCATGTTCATGCTTGAAGCATGAATGGTCTCAGCTTCCTCTGAGTGTTGAAGTTAGTGAGAAAAATGAAGAGATTTTTATTTACGCAGAAGAAACAAAAATGATTTTGGAAGAGATTTTTTGAGCTGTGCAAAAGGTGAGAGATTTGAATTTGAAGTACAATCTTTGTTCTTTATCTTTTCTTTTTACTAAACATTTGGGTTTCTCTTTCTTCCATAAAAGATTCATGCTGCAGCTTTTCATTCTCCCTATGATTGTGCAATTTGTTTTCAAGCATTTTTGTCACCCAGTTTCTTAGAGCTCCTACCTGTTTAAGCCATCTCAATTTTGAACTTACTCTGATCAATTTTCAGACTTTGTGTTGGAAACTACAACCTATTGAGCCTTTTGAGCCTGCTGCTTACTGCTTTGCTTTTATTTTTGTCTTGAAGACTGCTTTTCTGTTGGCTATTACTGTCTATGTCGGAGCCTTGTTGCAGTTTTTCTGAGAGAGTCTAGCAGCATGCACCATCAGCTATTTTTCCTTAACTACGCTTCTTCCTTTTTTCCTTTATGCCTTCCTTTATGCCTAAGGGCTTTTCTAGTGTGGCTTTCAAAATAAAAGGTAAAATCCTTAAAATAATTTAGAAAGATTTTACACACTTTAGATGTACACAGCAGTTATTTGAGATTTATTATTTGAGCAGGACTAAAGATTTTAGGCTTTTGCTTTAAGTTTTCTTTTTAGCAGTCTAAGTTCACAGGTGTTTTTTGTTTTAAGTTCACAGGGCATTGCATTGGATAAAACAATTTATTTCATGGTGATTTGCTGCATTATGGGCAGTTGGGATTAGGCATGGCCCCACTCCACTACTAGGCCTCAGGGTTCATTCACTAAGGGTGGCAATGGGGCATTCTTGGAGGCAGGGGGCTAAGTGGAGTTCAGTGCATACTTTCTACTTTCAGCATTATCACCCCTATATATAGACTTGAAGACTAGGTGCCACAAAGGCATGTTGTCAGCATGTGCTCAGCTCTCCTGCTACTTATTGTCAGCTCCTGCTACTTTCACCTCTCTTTTCATGGGACTCCATGCAATTGACGACTGCAGCAGGAAGAGAGCAGTACAAGTACAGTTTTGTACCTACCATAAATGTAGATGTTCGAGGATTGGATTCCCTAGTCTGCCTCTTCCCTCCTCCCTTCCCCTCTGTGTTTCAGGTGGTGGTGTAGGTGAGTTTTTTTGTATTATATTTTGTATATATATATATTGTGTACATTTTTGGTTTTTTTTGTTTTTGACTTTTTCTTTTCTTTTTGGGTCTCTGACATCTGGAAGACTGAAGAAGGACGTCGGTCATGGCGTGATTAGTACCCTGTACTGACGACGCCAGTCTAAGGCGTCGCGCGACGCACGCTGACCTCATACTCTGGTATTGGCCCACTGGGACGCTGGGACTATACCAATTGTCAGACTGCAGCACTGGAGAATCCCGAACATCATTTATTTATGGTAGGTACAAAACTGTACTTTTCTATGGTGGGCAAAGGCATGTCACCAAAACATGGGACCGGCTTTCACTCTACCCCCTGCCAGCCAAACCTTAACAACAGACTCATCAGATTATGCATGGGAGGCCCACCTGGCGGAAAGATGCATTCAGGGCATACGGACCCCAAATCAAATGCATCTGCATATCAACCAAAAAGAGATGTTAGCTGTTCAAAATGCCCTGACAGCCTTCAAGGACTTCATCCAGGACAACTACTGATAAAGATGGACAACACCACGGTTATGTGGTACATAAACAAGCAGGGGGGCACGCACTCGTACCCCCTTTGCAGACTAGCCATGGCACTGTGGGACACGGCCTTCACTTACAAAGTACATCTTCAAGCTCAGTTCCTGCCAGGAAAGCAAAATCCTCTGGCAGATGATTTAAGCAGAAACCTTATGGACTCTCACGAGTGGAAACTAGAGCCACAAGTCTTAAGCATGATAATAAAGAAATGGGGGAGACTGGACATAGGCCATTTTGCCTCTCTTCAGAATTATCAACTGAAAAAATTCTGCACAAGTATTTATCAAAGACAAGCATGGAAAGTGGACACCCTATCCTTCAGTTGGAAAAACCGATCAGTTTACGCCTTTCCTCCTCTGCCTCTTCTTCCTAAAGTACTACTAAAAGTCAGAAAAGAGAAACCAAAGATGATACTAATTGTCCCAGACTGGCCCTGCCAATGCTGGTACCCAATCCTAAGGAAAATGTCTCAATTCCCAGCTTGGTACTTACCTCAAATGTCTCTTACTGTCCCAGCAAAACAATCAAATCCTGCACAATCAGCTCCAAACACTGAACCTGGCAGCATGGCTGATCATGTAGTTATTCAAACACCACCTCTCAGTACAGTTGTGATGGATGTCATTTTTGAAGCCAGAAGGCCTAGTACTAGAAAATCTTATGCTGATAAATGGAAGAGATTCTGTGCTTGGAACCAAGCACAAGGAACTGATACAGCAGAGCCCAAATATCCCTCAGATTTTACAATACTTGACTGAGATGCTTGACAAAGGCCTATCGTTTTCATCAATAAAAATCCATGCCTCTCTCATCTCGGCTCATTACAACACAGAGCCACCAATCTTTTCTCATCCTTTACTAAAGCAGTATCTTAGAGGGGCCAAAATTTAAGGCCTCCCAGAAGATCACCAATCCCTGCATGGGACCTCGATTATGTTAGGAAAAGCTCACCCTGCCTCCATTTGAAAAAGCTGCTACTGCAGATCTAAAGTTCTTATCATGGAAAACAGCTCTGCTTCTGGCATTTACTTCAGCAAGAGTCTCAGAGCAACAGGCCCTTATGGCTGTGGAGCCTTTTATCATTTTTTTACCCAAACAGGGTGTCCCTGAGGGACTAATCCTTCATTTATGCCTAAGGTGGTTTCCAGTGTGGCTCTTAACCAAACTATTCATCTGCCAACTTTTTATCCAAGTCCGCAGAACAAGGAGGAGAGGATTCTGCATTCATTGGACATATGGAGACAACTAAGATTCTCCTTGAGCAGGACTAAAGCTTTAAGAAAAACTGAGCAGTTACTAGTGACATTTACTGCAGGATTAGAGGGAAAGGCTATTTCAAAGCAGACTATTTCAAAGTGGATAAGCCACTGCATTCATTTCTGCTACTTAAACCATGGCAAACTTGTGCCCAAGGGCATTAGGTCTCATTCCACCAGGGCTGCAGCTACATTAGCAGCTTTTCTCAGAGGAGTACCAACCAAAGACATTATAGAGGCTGCTACTTGGAGTTGTGTTAACAGTTTTACAAAGCATCATTTGCCTCTCTTAAGCCCAGGGCAGGCTTTGCCACTGCAGTTCTGCAAGGCCTTATAGCCGCTCTTAATGTTATTTAGCTCCAGCCTCCCATCCATAGCTTTGGGATTCGACCCAAATGTAATGACTGCAACAGTGAAACACGAAGAACATAGTATAGTTGCGTACACTTACCATAAATGTAGATGTTCGAGTGTATTCACTGTTGCAGTCCAGGTTACCCGCCTGCCATCCACCTTTTATTCTGGAGTTTCTTTTTCCTTTACTATCTTCTACAACCTTTGTGGTGTATTTGCTTGTAGATGAAGATAAAGTTTGTATTGTTGCATGTATATATAGTTTATATATATATATATTTTTGCTACCAATTTGGGGGGGGCACCTGACATCTAGGGCAAGAAAAACTAAAGAAAATGTCATCTGCTGCTTGCTTTATACCCCTTACATCATGGAAGAGGAGACCGCAACCGACGCAGGACCCAAGACTTTGGAATTCATGCCGAATGAGGGCAACCTGCCAGCAGATTACCCAAATGTAATGACTGCAACAGTGAATACACTCTAACATCTACATTTATGGTTAGCGTACACAACTGTACTATCTCTCACCCCCACGGGTTGAGTCACTAGAATTTAACCAGTCTCAAGCCGACAGCTTGGTTTGTCCACTTCTGCTGATTGCCAGGCAGAAAAACCTTTCCTCCCTAGTACGTGATATTATTCTGACCTCCCACAAGCCATCCACTAGAAAACTTTACCTTGACAAATCGAAGAAATTCTCATTCTGGTCTAAGCAGAGAAAACAAGATCCGTACTCTGTCCCAGTTACTATAGTACTACATTATTTAGCAAATTTCTTTGAAAACTGTGCTGCAGCTTCAACTATACGTCCATTTAGCTGCTATTTCGAACTTCCGTAATGGTTTTGAGAATTCTTCTTTGATTTCATTGTCTATGCAAAACCTTCCTAAAAGGAGTCTCGCATATTAGACCTCCAATTAAACTACCTATCGAACCATGGAGCCTCACATTAGTCCTACAATCTTTGACAACCCCCCTTTGAACCTGCATTGACTTGTGACATCAAGTTTTTATCCTGAAAATCTCTCTGGTTGCCATCACGTCAGCTAGCTGAATTTTTGAGCTCCAAGCTCTGTGCATAAAATGTCCCTATTTGATCTAAACCCTTCCTTTCTCACTAAAGTAATTTCAGATTTCTCCATTAAATCAGACTATTGACCTTCCATTTTTTTCCCAAATTTTTCTAATAAAGGCGAATACTGTCTGCATTCATTGAACGTGCATAAACTGTTGAGATTCGATCTGGATAGGACAAAAACAATGCGCAAATCAAATAAACTCTTCTTTTCTGGCCCTAAAATGGGAAAGTCTGCGTCTAAAGTGACCTTTTTTTTTAAATGGCTCGGAGATTGTATACTTTTCATTTATCATCAGGAGAAAAAACTTATACCTCAGAAAATCAAGGCCCACTCCATTAGATCTATGGGTACTTTTGTGGCGTTCCATTTGAGAGCTTCTTTGGATGATATTTGTGCAGCTGCAACGTGGGCTAATCCTTACATCTTTATAACCCAGTACAAATTGGATTTGGTGTCTAGAGGGAGAGCTTCCTTTAGCTCAGTGGTGCTCAGGAATATTCTTCCATAAGGGCCACCCAAGTGACTCAAGGTAGCTGGGGACTCTGTCCCATCAGTGATGAATGAAAGAAGAGTAACATCAAATAAAGAAGTTCTTACCATAATGTTCCATCTGTGTTGTTGGTCTTCATTCATTCATCACGTCCCTCCCTACTTCCCCCCTCCAAAGGCTCCTGGGGGATACTTTGGGTCCAAGTGCTGAGTTAGGGCACTTGTGCAGAAACTGCCTCTGCTTTACTGATAATGGGCAAACTCAATCTGAGGTGACAGGGATAAGGGTACTATGGGTAAAAACTTAGCTCGAGAGTTTTTGGTTGAAGCGAGCTGGTATAAGGCCGGCTCGGTTCAGAGGGCGGAACCGACATCACATCAGTAATGAATGAAGATCAACAGCACAGATGGAACATTACGTTAAGACGTTGCAGTTAACTATGGACAGAGATGAATTTTGTTGTATTGTGGATGGGGAGTCTGTTCCAGAGCAGCAGTATCCTCTGAGAGGTACCACTCCCTCCAAACCATTCTGTTGATGTTACAGAAGAGGTTTAAATCCCTAGGCCAAGTATTTATGATACCATTTGAGCTGATGTGCAGTAAAGCCATCAGTAATGGATCAGAAGATGTCTTGTATGCCATACACAGATCACCTGTTAGCAGTCTTTAGGCTGCAGAATGTAGTGACAAGGCTTTGAGTTGATCCATGTAGGATATGTTTAGGCCTTCTATTCTTCCGATAAGGTATCTCTGTGGGCATTGTAGTTGCATATTCCAGGACAAATACATGCCAAAGGAAGCATTCAATTCAATGATTGGCCTATTGAGGACTGAAAAAAGGGGGACTGTGACCTCCCTAGATCTAGACGCAACCCCTTTGTTTATAAGCTGTGTATCTATTAGAGGACAGAAATGTTCCAGGGTAGTTGCATATAGGACCCAGACAGAGAAAGCTATGTCAAAAGAAGAAAATCTGTACAAAAGTATCTGCAGATTTCTCTAAGGCATCATGGGCATTAAATGTCCCATGAAAAGTAACAGATCTGAAGTAGTTGACTTCATTTTGTCTTCAACTTGTGGGTTATAGATCCATATCGGATCCAACACTTCCGCACATCCAGCATCTGATCTGAGCTCCAAGCCCCTCCCCTTACCCATAATGCCCCATGTCTCCTTCCTCCCTTCAGATCTCGTTTGCCGCTGGAAAAACACATATCGTGGCCAGAGCACTAGGCTAAGTCTTTGGGTTTTGTGACTAGATTTTGTTTTTGCTATCTCTCAACCTTTTCTCTCTCTTCGATCTTTCTATCTATGCAGTCTGTTTTAAAAAAACAAAGTTGCTTTCCTTCCCTTTTCTCTTCCTCTTAGTGTGTGTGTCTGAGCCTGTTAGGGCATTGCTGAAGCCCCAAAAGCAGTATGTTCTGTAGTCCTATCTGTCCTTCATTCTTACATATGGGTTCAGGGACTATCCTCGGCTCCGACTCGGCCGATTCCAAAGCTCAAAGTCTCTCAGTTGGCTTGTGGCAAGGTAGGTATCCCGTAGTGCACTAGTAAAAATCCCCAGATCTCGTTTGCCGTGTCTACGAGTTCAGAAGTGCCCTCTGTCTTGGCCGTGACTAAGTTGGATTTTTCTTCATTATTGTTCATAGTGATATTTTTGTCATATAGTATTAGCTTAGTTTATATAGCTTAGTTGTAGTTATTATAGATAGGAATAGTAGTGTATTTTTTTTTCAATTTGTGAAGTTCATAGGTAGATACTAGGCTATCTGCCCTAGGGCATTTATAAGCCTAGCCAGAGTGTATTTGGCTTCCGCCTCCCTATTAGATTAACCTACTGTGCCTATGTAAAGTAGGTCACAGAAGGTACCCTTTTAAGATTAGTTTACTGTGCCTCTGTCTAGCAGGGACACAGAAGAGATCCCAGGGGTGAATTTGCAATTTCCCATCCAGGCGTCCAGATTTCGCTTGAAGAGGGTCGGCGAGGGGCTATGTCTAACATGAATTGGGATTCTATTCCAGAGTGAGGGGAGCCTCTGGGAAATGAATCTGTCCCTCCAGCATGTCTTATTTAATTTTGTGCTGAGGTTTAAGTCCCTGGAGCGTGTAGCTCTAAGGGACTTGGATTTGTTGAGGTGGAGCATGTCCATTAATTCTGGGTTTGACATGGCTTTGTACATCAGGCATAGATCGCCTCTGAGTAGGCGGTAAGCAACTGAGTAGAGCTGAGCTGCATAGGGCATCTGTAGCCCATGATCCTCTTGGTGAGATACTTTTGGGGTCTCTCCAGTTGCTGCAGGTGTCAGGTAAGGTACATCCCAAAAAGGGCATTGTATTCAATTATGGGCCTGATGAGTGACGAGTAGAGGGGCACAATGACCTCTCTTGATCTAGATGCGAACCCTTTCATGATAAGGTGGGCTATATAGAAGGTCTTTCTAACCACTTTGGCAACGTGATTATCAAAGGAGAGATTACTATCTACGTTGGTCCCAAAATCTCTAATTACTTCCATACTTAATGGATTACCACCTATCTGGTAATTTGTGGGCACCTTGTTTTTCCCAAAGGGGATGACTATGCACTTTTTAGCATTTGGCTTGAGGCCGTGGCTCTGGCACCAAGCATCCGTCTCTGTGAGACCCTTTTGGAGGATGCTTGTGTCAGATGGAGATTCGATTATGGCACCCAGTTTGCAGTCATCTGCGAATTTTGTCAGCCATAATCCCCCCGTGTTAGCCTGAACCTCAGAGAAGTATATACCGAAAAGAGAGGTCCCCAGAACTGAGCCCTATGGGACGCCACTTGTAACTGGTTTGGATTCGGACATGGCACCTGCGATTCTGACCATGTGGGTTCTATCTCTGAGCCAGTTTGCAACCCATCTTGTGATATAGGGGTTGATATTTAAGCTGCTAAGCTTATTTATGATGCCCGAGTGGGGTATTGTCGAAGGCTTTTGCAAGGTCCAGGTAGGCTGTGTGGACTACCTTGTCCTCATCTATGGCTTTGGTAACTGTTTCAAAGAAATCAACTAGGTTTAAGAGGCAAGATCTGTCCTTAAAGCCGAATTGGGTAGGGTCCAGTGTCTGAAGGCTCCCAATGTCTTTGTTTGAGTTCCATGATAATACGCTCCATAGCTTTACAGACCAGACTAGTCAGGCTTATGGGGCGATAGTTCCCGGGGTCCGTTGTGGCACCACCTCTGTGGAGTGGGACCACTGTAGCTGTAAGCCATTCTTTGGGTACATATCCTGTAGTAAGGCAAAGTTTGAACAGTGACTTAATGTGAAGGTTCAGTTCTTCTTGGAGCTCGTGTAAGACAGCCTGGGACACCGTCCGGTCCCATAGATGCTGTGTTTTTTGCTTTGGAGAGGGCAGCTTTCACCTGTGCATCTGTGATGTCAGGGAGGTTACATACAGTTCGGATAGGCATTTGCTCCTTTGGGAGGAAGAGGGGTAGAAGTTTGCGCTGAATCTGTCTGCCAGGATGTTGGCAATGTCTGTAGGTTCCAGTATATTTTGTACCATTATACAACAATTCAGAGCATATCTGGGAGTTTCCACCCATATTCCTGACATAACTATAGAAGGCCTTGTGATTATCTTTAGTGTCTAGGGCAATTTTTCTTTCAAAACTGGCCTTTGATGATTTTGAGGGATCGAAGTTTCTTGCTAATACTGATCAGAGATGCCTTCCCTTTTTGGGATTTTGCTCTGTCATGTAGTAGCTTCCTCCTTCTGTTGTATAGCTTATTTATGGCCAGGGTCCACCAGACCGGTCTCCTGTTTTTGGAGGAGTGAGTCTTGGTTTTATTTGGGATAGCACGATCCATGCATTCCTGCAGGTGCTCATAGAATGCATTTGTAAAGGATTCTGCGGATTGGGCTGTATTATCCTCTGGCCTGGGGGTGTTGAAGGATTCCACCTCAGTCATGAGAAGTGCAAAGTTGGCTTTTGAGAAATTATTTACAGTGATTTCCTTGGCTGGGGGTGAGGACGGGATATGGATGTCCAGGGAAATTTGTTTATGGTCTGATCTTACCAATGAGGGGTTTACCTCTGGTGTGGAACATAGTCCCCATGTTGGTGATGACCAGGTCAAATATGTTGGTTCCTCTTGTGGGAGTGGTGACCAGTTGTTCCATCACGTTAGAGTTTATAAATTCAAGGAACCGTTGGGCAGAGGGTGTTTGGGCTTGAGTAGTTTTCCCAGTCAATGTTTGGGTAGTTGAAGTCACCCAATAACATAGTGCTTGGAGAGACCTTCATATTCTCCAGTGTTCTCAGGAATGCCAAGTGGGGTTCCTGTAATAGGGAAGGGTGTTCTGTAGCAGGCTACAAACTGAAAGGCCGTTTTGCCCGCTGTTGCACATGAATGGTTTCCGATGCTTCGTGCAGTGCCACTAACCTGGAGGTGTAGGTATCTTTGATGAATATAGATACTCCCCCTCCTTTTGTGCTTCGGTCCGAGTTTTGAGGCTGAAACGCATGGTATGAGTTATAACCTGGTAGTGCTGGGGTGCTGTCAGGAGCCTTGAACCAGGTTTCTGTTACTGCACAGACATCGATTTTCTCCATACTGAGTAGAGCCTCGAGTGTGTGCATCTTGAGGTTTAGACTTCTGGCATTGAGTAGCATTACCTTCAGTTTTTTTTATCCTTGGGTTGTCTATGGAGGTGGGTTTGTCCTTTGAGCCTTGCCTAAAAAAGGCACTATGGGGGGTGGCAAGAGCCTTGGCCAGTATACGAAAGCCTAACTGTGACAGGTGCAAGCCGTCCCTAGCGAAGCAACGTGGCTTGTCGAGCATGTCATCCCAGGCTGACAGACACTGGATCCCCTTTGAATGACACCAGTACTTAGCCAATTGTTGAAACTGATCATTTTGTCTTTATACTGTGGCATCATTCTTAGTGAGTGCAAGATGCTACTCAAGGTCAGGGTCATACCAGCCTGGGCTTACATAGTCAGAGCTCCTCTGTCTCTTTTCATGTAGTCCAGGGAGGTACGTCTCAGGTCATTCACACTAACATGGACAATGACGGAGTCATACTTGTACTTGCTTTGGAGTGACCTGAGTGCTTGTGTTATGTGGCGTATCCTGGCACCCGACAGGCAGCTTACATTGACCTTCTTGTTCAGTCTGGTGAGCGGGACGTCAGTGTGCCGGACAATAGAGTCCCCTATAACACGTGTATTTGGTGTGTTGTTTGGCCTTAAGGGCTGTGACTGTGAGGCGCACTGATTTTTTGAGATATGTGATTTGTGGGTATTGTTGAGGGGTGGCTGTTGCTTGGATATCTGCTTAGGAGGTCTTTGCTGTTTAGGCAGATGTTTATTTAGAGCCTCCGAGTATGTTTTTGTGTGTTTGTGTTGGGTATGCAGATGCAATAGGTCTGTGTGAGACTGGATTTGTGGTGTGGGTGGTTACCTTTTCCTCCTGACTGTGCCAGTCTTGGGTTGAGAGAGCTCTGCCTCTAGTTTGGCTGTGTAACTGCATCTCTCATGTATTAGTTTGTTGGAAGGAGGAGAGGGTTGTCTGTGTACATAAGGCAATTGTAACATTGCCTCAAAATTCCCAGATTCACCAGCTGGACTGGGAGAGTAACCTTGAAACTGACCATTGGACATACCAGATTAGTATAGGGCCGTTTTGCCTGCTGTTGCACATGGATGTTTTCTGATGCTTCGTGCAGTGCCACTAACCTGGAGGTGTAGCTATCTTCGAGTATAGATACTCTCCCTCCTTTTGTGCTTCAGTCCGAGTTTTGGGGCCGAAACGCATGGTATGAGTTATAACCTGTTTTTTTACTGATCAGATTAGGGAAAGGAATTGATTTTTCACTTGATCAGGAAGGACCAATCGGGAGCCTAATACTTATGAGAAGTCAAGGAGGGGTGTAGTGCTTTAGTTAGTGTTTCCTTATAAGAGCTGAGCAAGTGCAGGGCTTTACAAAGAGAATAGAGTGATTACTTTGAGAGTTTGAACAGTTCTAAGGGAAAAAGTGAAGAGCAGACTTTGTGGAGCCTGGAATAGTTTAAACCTGTTTAGGTGGCGCTGCTCAGTGTGCAAAACTGTGCAAAAAGAGAAGTTGTATGGTTTTAAGACAGACAGATCAAGGAGTTTAGAATGGACCGAGAATGGCCAATAAAACTACAGCTTCTAGGCAGTAACCACTCCTCCATGGACAGGCAGGCTATTCAGTGTTAACCACTCCCACTGGTGAACACAGAGACTTCCCTTTAGCCCAAGCAAGCACTGGCCTTCTAGAAACTTCCAAACAGTTCAGAACAGCAAATCTGTAACTGAACTTTCTTAACTTTCAGAAAGTGGGGAAAAAAGCAAGATTTTTTTTTTTTTTGTAGTTTAAAGGTAACAGAGATACACAAGCAGCAAAAATAATCCCCATTTCCTCCTCCTACTGCTTACACCCTTGATTTCTCTCTCTTATCCATAACTCTCACATTCCTGTTATTACTATAGAATGTGTAAGAATACTCTACCTCTCACATGGAGAACTCTCTTTATGAAATAACTTTAGTAGAATTTTGAATTTATGTATAATCCTTTTAATCTGCTATCAGTTTTAACACTGTTAAATTAATTGTAATTGTTGTGCATGGCATTTGTATTTGTCTACTTGAGATTTTTTTATAATGTTTAAGTAGGTCTAATACCTAGTGTAATCTATATTGTCTGGAGCTTTTCTCCCCAGGACTCCATTGAAAATGGGTTCATTTTGGCCCAGTTGACTATCCTGGTAAACCAACTGCAAATAAAATAAAAATACAACAGTGCAATAAATGACCCCACACTTGAGTGCTAGGCCAAAATCAGGTAAAATGCAGTTTTTAGAGAAAAAAAACTATTTTAAATTAAGTGCAACACAGGAAATGCAGTAAACAGGCTCTAGATGTGTTCCAAGTACTGTTACAGATATAAACTTTAGCAAGCCAGAAAATGCCAGAAAGTAGGCGGCAAAGCAGTAAAACTTACAAAAAATCAGAAGAAAATACTTAAAATCACAAAAGTGGCTCCTTTTCTTTTCTCAGCGTTTTCTCCCCTTGGTAGTTGTTGAGAACTTGTTGGCCGTTGCTTCCACAGGCCTGTTTTGTTCTCTGAGTGGTATCCCTTTCTTGTGTGCTAGTTTTCTTCTTCGTGCAGGTCCGTGTTTGGGTTAGGACCTATTCTAATGCATTTTTCACTAGAATAGTACTATAGTACTATATAATTGATAGCTGTGTGCAGTGTCTCTACTAATTCTTATTAGCTAGTAATTAGACGATCCAAGACTCTGGACCTAGTACCAGACCTTCTGACATGTCAGGCACCTTCCACCCCTGCCTCCACACCCTCAACTTGACAGCATGGCTGCTCCACTTCCATCCCTAGTCAGGCTTCATGATTTCTCACCTGTCGTTACTCCTATCCTTGCGTCTTCCCACAAGCCTTCAAGAAAATTATACACTAGCAAATGGAAAAAGATTTTCTATCTCGGAAAAAGATAGAAACATAGATCCTTACACAGCCTCTTTGGTGTTAGAATTCCTAACTGAACTTTTTCATCAAGGATCAGCTGCTGCTACAATCAAAGTTCAGTTGGCATTGTCTCTAGTTTTCATTTGGGACAACATGAACCTAATCTTATGGCTCACAGATTGTGTAAATCTTTCCTAAAGGGCACTACAGTGCTGAGACCTCCCTTTCAGGAACCTATATCTCTTTGGGATCTAAATTTCATGCTGTCCAAACTTACTTCCCCGCCTTTTGAAACCGTACATACTTGTGAATTGAAGTTCCTTTCATGGAAGACCATTTTTCTAGTAGCTGCTACATCTGCCAGAAGAGTATTAGAGTTGCAAGCACAGTCAGTCATACCTCATTACTTGATCTTTCATAGAGAATTTTTCTCTTCGTGCAAATCAGTCCTTCATCCCCAAGGTTTGCTCTCAATCTAATTTGAATCAAACTGCCAAGTCTTTTTTCCTAATCATTCAAACAGTGCAGAATATAAGTTTCATCAACTTGATGTTCACAGACAGTTAAGGTTCTATCTACATAGACCCTAGGAGCTTAGAAGATCAGACCAGTTGTTTGTATCTTTTTCTGAGACAAGCAAATGTATGCCATTGTCTAAGATTAAATTATCAAATTGCATCTCAAATTGTATTTTGTTTATTTACTCTTCCAATGGCAAGGAACTCCTGTTTAAAATTAAAGCTCATTCTACCAGATCTGTATCTACATCTGCTGCTTTTCAAGCCAGAGTCCCAATTGGCAGTATATGTGCAGCAGCAACTTGGGCTACCCCTCATACTTTAATAACTAGGTGGAGCCTTCTTTGGTTCCACGGCTCTTAGGAGTATATTCCCGTGAGCCACCCGAGAAAAAGGTGCTAGGGACATTGTCCCATATGTAAGAATGAAGGCGAGATAGGACTACAGAACAGTTAAGTACTCCCCATAATGTTCCATGTTTGTAGTCCATCTCGCCCTTCATTCCTACGAACCCACCTACCCCCATCCATGTATCCTTGGAGGATCTGGAGACAAGTTAGTGTTTATCTTCTGTAGAGTGGAGACCTTTCATCTTTGTTGTTCCTTGTGGAAATGCTTTCTATCACTTTTGTAGACAGCAGCAAACAAGATCTAGGGATTCTTACTAGTGCACTATGGGATACCTACCTTGCCAGGAGCCAACTGAGAGACTTGGAGCTTTGTAATTGGTCGAGTCGGAGCCGAGGATTGGCTCCGAATGCATATGTAAGAATGAAGGGCGAGATGGACTACAAACCTGGAACGTTATGGTGAGTACATAACTTCTTTTTTCAGAATGCACAGTGGGTGGCCATAAGCTGTCCCCAGCCAGTGGCCACACTCTGTGCTTTGTGCCTGGGGGTGGCTCACCTGCTAATCTTTTGTTCTATCTGTGCTGGATTTAATCCCAGAGCACTGAAAGACAGGAGGGATAAACTTATCCTTAAGGGACTACTTCCCTCCTCGGGGACTGTAGCCCCCATACCCCCCTTGTCAGGAGCAGCAGCTGCGACTTCTTCCTCTTCTCTGGCCTCAGGGACTCGAACTCCTACCAAGAGGTCCAGGGAAGGGGAGGAGTCAAGGAAAGACAGGCCGCGAAAGTGGTCCCCTGACCACTCTGCCCTGGCTGGCCTGCCTCCTAAAGTTAGAGCAGAAGCTAGGCCGGATCCCCCCGGCTCTATTCCCTAGGTTCTTCCTGAAGATGGAGGAACCCCGGATCCAGTCAACTGTGAGGGCTTCCCCTCACTGCCATTTCAGACTGGTGTCTGTGGCTTCATCTTCCCGCTCCACCGGAGCTTCAGTGAAACGGAGATTGATAAGATGATGCAGAGGTTTATCCACACCCAAATTCAGATGGGGGTCTTGCCTGCCCCTTCCCCCTCTGAAGAGGGGAGTTCACAGCCTTTTTTCATGCCATTCACTTCTTTTCTCATCCGGCCTGCGGTTTCGGAGCACCTGGATCTGAGGACCCTTGGGGTTGGGGGGTTGGCACTGACTGTGCCTTGTACTAAGACGCCGGCCATTGCCTTGAGCATTTTGGATCCAACTAGGTCGGATCTGAGCTCTTGGAGCTGTAGTCTGAGTTGGATCCAAGGTGTTGCTATCTGCCCAGAGTGTATCGGAGCACAGTGCTCCCTTCGGCGTCTGTCCCAACTCCCCTGTCGGGTCAGAGGGGAATGGATCCAGCTGGTTCTTGTCAGAATGTCTGTTCCCCTTCAGCCTTTGATGTGGTGGAGAAGGTTCTCTAGGTACCATCGAGACCCTTGATTATCTCTTCCTCTGACTCTGTCCTTGACTCCCTCTGCTTTGGTTCGGTCCCAACCATCTTATTCTCTCAGGGACAGCCTGTGCCTCTTTTGCTTCAGGAAGCTCCCATGAGGGAGTGACAGGACATTGGCGAGTCCGCCCCAGAGTCCCCCACTGAGGAGGTTCCTCGCAAACAGACGTGTAAAAGGAGGCACCTGGACCCCCCACTGGAGTCCCTCACTGAAGACACTGACTTGGTGGAAGGGGAAGGTTCCCTGTGATCACCCCTGAAGATGTCTCCTAGGTTCATAGGTGTGTACTAGGCTAATGGCCCTGGAGCCTTTACAAGCCTTGCCCATAGGATTACCGTGGCATCGTGCCACCCGACCTTAGTTCCCAGTGCCCCTGTTGAGTAGAGCCACTGGAGTGATCCCCAGGGTGAATTTTCTATTTCCCATCCACTCATCAAGATTTCTCTTGAAGAGGGCCAGGGAGGTGCTCTGCTTGACATGTATAGGGAAAGTCTGTTCCGTAGCTTGGCAGTCTCTGGGTTATGAACCTGTCCCTCCAGCATGTTCTGTTGATAGTGGTAATGAGGTTGAGGTCTCTGGAGAGTGTGGTGTGGAGCGATTGGGATTTCTTTAGATGTAGCATTTCTAACAGAGCTGGGTCAGACATGGCTTTGTAAGTCGAGCAGAGATTGCCTCTAATTAGGCGATATGAGACAGAGAATAGTTGGTGTTTTTTTTGTCTGTTCATACAGGACAAGTGTTTAAGGCCTAGAATCCTCTTTGTGAGGTACTTTTGGGGCCTCTCCAATTGTTGCAGGTGTCTAGTGAGGTACATGCCAAATGGGGCATTGTACTGTATGACTGGCCTATTGAGGAAAGAGTAGAGGGAGACAGTGACCTCTTTCTTCCTGGATGCAAAACCCTTAGTAATAAGATGTGCCACATAGAAGGACTTTGACCACAGTGGCAATGTGGTGGTCAAAAGAGAGGTTGCTTTCAACCTGTGTTCCCAGGTCTCTTATAACCCCTTTTGTATTCAGTGGACTACCTTTGATGTGGTAATTCATGGGAACTGGGTTTTTCCCCAAAGTGGATGACACATTTGTTGGCATTGAGATTAAAGCCATAGTTCTGACACCAGTTGGTCTTAGTGAGGCCTTTCTGTAGGATGTCAATAGCTCCCAACTTGCAATAGTCTGTGAACTTTGTCAGCAAGAGTCCCTTCGTGATGGGCTGGACTTCAGAGAAGTAGATACCAAACAGGAGAAGACCCAGGACCGAGCCCTGTGGGACTCCACTCATGACTGATTGGCAGTGTGACTTGGAGTCAGCTACTTTCACACTGTGGGTTCTATCTGCAAGCCAAATAGCAACCCACCTAGTGATATAGGGGTTGATTCCTAGCTTAGTGAGTTTTTTTATGATTCCCGAATGGGGAATGATATCAAAGATGAACGTAGGCTGCATGAACCACCTTGCCTTCATCCACAGCTCTGATGACTGACTCCTTTGGAGACGTCATGGAACTCCTCCAGAGGGGGGTGGTCTGTTCAAAAAAGGCCACGGATAAGTCAGTGTTCCTCGAGGCATTCGGCAGGGTCCCATCTACTTCCTGGGTGTCCCCTCCTGCAGATCTGCTTGTGGACCTTAACATCTCTGACATGGAAGGAACCAGAAACTGTGGAGCCCATCCCTCAGCGCCCTGATGAGGTCCTTAGCCCTCCTTCAAGACAGGACTTGTTGGAATAGGGGGTGCCCAGTGGATGTTATGACGGTGGCAGCCACCATGAAGAAAGAGCTCGCACAGGAGAGCTCTACGGTCCATCCTCCTGACAGATTCAAGGACGATGGACCATTTATGGAAGTGGGTGTACGCTTCAGTGACTTTTTCCATCAGTGTGTTGAACTATATGGCACACGTCATTCAGCTGCAGTGAGACTTGGTCAAGGAAATCGCTGAGTCGACCCCAGAGTCCATGTCAACTGAGGGTAAGACGACGTTCTCTGCTCGGATGGCCACTCTCAAGGCGGAAGCTAATATGTGCATGCGTCTCCTCTCCCATGCCACGGAGGGAGCTGCAGGGCAGCTGGTACTGGCATTGCTATGAGGTGCCATGCCTGGCTCCGGCTTTGTCAATTTTCGGAACCCTTTAAGGCATCATTTGCAAATGGCCCCATATGACACTTCCCTGTTTGGGAAGTCAGTTCGAGAGACCTTAGTCCAGAGTGGGAAGGACAGGAAGACACTGTCTGTTGTCCAGTTCCGCTTCTCCACCCCTCAAAGATCCTTTTCTAGGAATCGGTGAGGGACGAAGATGTGATTCCAGAAGTCTCTGGAGTTTTCCCGGGGTACTCGGGACTCGTCTTCCCCCAGAGGCAGAGGGGGGTTATGATAGACACCGTCCTTGAGGCAGAGGGGGTCTGAAAAACTTCTGGTCTTGAACTGTTCTAGGACAGACCCGTGCAACAGCCCTTCAGGGCTGCTGCCCGACTGCTCATCTCTGGAAACAATCAGGGGCTGCCTATTGCTACACCCAGCGGCATGTGAGTCCATAACAGATTGTTTGGTGTTGTAAATTATATTCAGAGATTGTTCCATCCCGTTCATCGAACCACCTGTCCCACCAGATCACCTCCCAGATGTTCAACTGCGCAAAGGGAGGAAGCAGCTCTAGAGATAGATAAGCTGCTAATGAAACGAGTCATCCAACCCGTCCCCCTAGGCGAGTCCAGGTCAGGTATTTATTCCAGGTTCTTCTTAGTGCCAAAGAAAACAGGGGACCTAAGACCCCCTTGTGGATCTATCCACCCTGAACCTGTCAGTAGCAAAGGTGAAATTCCGAGTGGTCATTCTTCAATCCATCCTGCCCTACCTGCTGGTGAACGATTGGATGTGCTTAATCAACCTCCAGGACGCATACTATCATATCAAGACGGACAGGCGCTCTTGGAGGCTTCTCCATTTCCAGCTGGGAGCCAGTTATCAGTTCAGAGCCCTTCCCTTTGGTCTCACTACAGCCCCCATGGTGTTCACCAAGGTGATGGCAGTTGTAGCAGCTCACTGGAGGTTCAGGGTATTCAGGTCTTCCCTTACCTGGATGATTGGCTCTTTGCTGCCCCTTCCAAGCATCTTACTTTGCCAAGCCAGGGATTATTTTTCTCTTACTAACAAAAAAGACTGGGCATCACCATCAGTCTCAAGTCATCACTGAACCCTGTTCAGATCCTAGACTTCATTGGGGCTCAGTTGGACACAATCCAAATTAATTTTAATCACCCCAGGCAAGGTACACAGTCTAAAGTTACACGTCTTGCACATCCTTCAAGCCTATGTTCCAACAGCATAAACGGTCTTGAAGGCGTTGGGGTCTATGGCGGCCATGATCAACCTATTACCCTTAGCGTGACTCCACATGTGGATTTTTCAGTGGACTTGAGCAGTCCAATGGTCTTCATTTAGCTTTAACATTCTCATATGGTCTTTATTCTCCCAGAGTATGCAGGGACTGTCTTCAGTGGTGGATTCATTCCCCGGACCTTGTCAGGGGACGTCCCTTTCTTCTGTCATTTCCCAAAACCACAGTGACCGCGGATGCCTTCTAGCTAGGGTGGGGGGGGGGCATGACTTGGGAAGGACAGTCCAAGGCATGTGGTCCCCATCAGAGACCAGTTTGCATATCAACGTCCTGGAGATGAGGGCGGTTTTGTTGCAGGCCCTTCATGCCCATCTTCCTCTAGAGACAATTGCAATTCAGACAGACATGTCGGTTGTCTGGTACATCAACAAACAAGGAGGAACCAGATCTTAACCCCCTTTTGTTATGAAGCCATAAGTGTGTGGGAATGGGCGATCTCCACCGGCCATTTTCTAGTGGCAATGCACATCCCGGGATGGTTCAACATTCTAGCGGTTAGGCTCAGCAGATCTATCCTGATGCCTTATGAGTGGTCTCTGAATTCTTCAGTGGCAGAGCAGATCTTTCTAAAGTGTGGGGTCATCCTTGCTGCAATCTATTCGCATCTCCTTCCATTGCAAAATGCAGTGAGTTCTTTGCTCTGACCCCCCCCCCCCAGGGGGACGCCCCCAGCAGCGCACTGATTCATACTTGGCCTCCCAGTCTTCTTTATATCTGTCCCCTGTTGCCCCTCATCTGTAAGTTTCTTCAGAAAGCCTGTAGGCTGGGGAACACTGTGATCCTCATTGCCCCATTCTGGCCTCGCCAAGCCTGGTTCCCTCCCTTTGGTCTTACCTAGTAGTTCCACCATGGAGCTTGGACCTGGGTCCAGATCTTTTCTCATCCCTTGGGGATTCCTCACCCAGACCTGGACAGTCTAAAAGTTGCCGCTTGGCTGCTCCAGTTCCACTGATTATTAGGACTCCAGGTTTATCATCTCCTGTAAAATAATGTTTTGGTGGCAGCTCACATCTTCCATCAAAAGGGTATATCGTAGCAAGTGGAAACGGTTCTCTGTATGGGCTTTGCAGCGAGCATTGGATTCCTTAAATGCTCCTGTGTCCGCAGTGTTAGATTTTTTGGCAGGGATTTTTCAGCAAGGTGCCAGTTCCTCCACAGAGTCTAGCTGGCCGCTATTTTGAATTTTCACATGGGGGAAAACATGACCATTAGTCTCTTCTAAACTTTGCAAGACATTCCTTAAAGGTGTTTTTCTTCTAAGACCCCCGGTGAAGGATCCTACGCCCCTGTGGGACCTTACTTTCGTGCTTCAGGCTTGTCTCCCCTCCTTTTGAACCTGCAGCTTTGGTAGATTTGCAGTAACTGTCTTGGAAGACTGCCTTTTTGATCGCCATTACTTCTGCCAGGAGAGTGTCGGAACTTCAAGCACTATCCATCAAAGTTCCTTGCATGATCTTTCATAAGGACAGGGTTTTTCTGCGTACTAACCTGTCCTTTCTTCCTAAAGTAGCATCAGAAGCCAATATTAATCAGACTATCAATCTTGCTGTCTTTTTTCCTAATTTTCAGAATAGGGGCGAATATAAATTACACCTGCTGGATGTGCACAGGCAATTGCGATTCTACTTGTACAGGACAAAAGCTTTTTGTAAAACTGATCAGTTTGTTTCGTACTCAAAACCCCTTTTAGGGAAACCAATTTCAAAGGTGACAATTGCTCGTTAGATTACCCAATGCATTATTCGAGCATATTCTGTCAAGGGAATTTCCCCTCTGGGTTAGGTAAAAGCGCATTCTACCAGATCTATGGTTACTTCAGCAGCCTTTTGGTCTAAGGTGTTGCTGGATGATTTGTTCTGCAGCTACTTGGTCCTCCTCATACCTTCATTTCACATTACAAATTGGACATTGTATCCAGGAACAGGGCATCCTTTGGCTCCACAGTACTCCGGAGTATCCGTCCATGAGGCCCACCCAGGTGTTAGCTGGGGACTGTCCCACCAGTTGAAGCCCAAATGAAGTCAACTACTTCAGATAAAGAAGTTATGTACTCACCATAACATTCCATCTGAGTAGTCGTACTTCATTTGTCTTCAACCATCCCCCTTCCTTCCCCGACCTTGTCAATATTGTCCTGACCACGGATTTGAAAGATGAACATCCTAGGAGCTGGTCCTTATGCTTTGGCTCAGGCATTTTTTTGGGGGCCACCAGTAGTGCTAAGGTCTTGTTGGGTCGGGTGTATGTTGAGCAGGAAACTGTCTGAAGGGAGGAAGGAGAATGGGGGCATTATGGGTAAGGAGGGGGAGCTTGGAGCTCATATCAGATGCTGGATATATGGCAGTGTCAGATCCGTTACAGATCCATAACCCACATGTTGAAGACAAATGAAGTAGAACTACTTAGATGGAACGTTAAGGTGAGTACATAACTCTTTTTTTTTTTTTTTTTGCAGAGTGGCTCTTGAAATCACAACAATGTAAGGTCTAAAATAATGCAGTCTAATAAGCTTAGACACCTGTTGCTTTAGACTTGTCCCACTTCTGCTTGGTATAATTTGTGTTGCTGTGTTTGAACCATATTTAGTAGATGCCCCAGAGGTAAATGTACATTAGGCTTTTTATGGTAGAATATTTCAGAAGATGGCTGTACTCTTCAGCTGTACTGATGAGCTCATATAAAGGCAAATATATACATATCTACATCTAGTGACATCTGGTTTATTGATCTGAGAAATCTGTTTTTTTGTGTACATTATTAAAAACCTGTGCAGGATTGTGTTGATAAAGCCAGTATGTTGAAACACTTCTGTTGTATGGGGAAATTTACATACCTTCTCCAATGACTTTATAAACAAATGTTTTCATGTATTTCTGTGCAAATGTTCATGTTGTGGAAAGTCTTTTCTTTGGGATTGTGAAGCCTGTTCACTCTCCAGCTTGAAATCTTTGACCTAGAACAAAAGCATCATCTATTGCTATTGAATTTCTTTTGCACTTATAAATAAGGCTGAAAACTACCTGGTCAGACACTCCATTAGCTTTAACAATGGTGTGCTTTGGGGTGAATTTTTCAGAAGATTGAGGCTTTTAGAAAGGAGAGCTGGTCCATAAACGTTTTGAAATCAAGAAAAATAAAGGGTTCCACTTTGTACCGTGTTAACGGGGGTGGAGGGGTGTCACATTTATAGTCATTCACATTTTGATGATGTGAGGTAGTGCCCAGTGATGCCAGGAGAATTAGTTCAGTGGATGTGTAATATATGCCAGCATAGCTAGCTGGATTTTTGCAACAAATTGTCATTTGTATATCAAACTGATTTGTACAGGTGCTTGTGTATTTATAAAGCTGGTTGTGTTAAAAATGTACCAACCGTGCATCCTGCTGGACAGAAACGTGCACCTGTATATCAAACTGTATTGTAACTGTTGAATATATTGTAACAGAGGGTACTGGAAGAGAAGTTGTTA
Source organism: Protopterus annectens (assembly GCF_019279795.1). NCBI lineage: Eukaryota > Metazoa > Chordata > Ceratodontiformes > Protopteridae > Protopterus > Protopterus annectens. The sequence goes on along the minus strand of NC_056729.1, from coordinate 613,179,697 downwards.
ATCTCAGCCCAGCTAACTTTGAATAATAGTGTGGATTTGCCTGTTTAGGCCATAAAGATTTTATCTTACAGTTCTGATTGCAGCCGGAGACAAAATGTCTTTGAAAAACAGGACTGGGAATCCTACTATATTGTCCTTGGGGGTGAACTAATTGCTACCCTGGAAGGGTGGAAGATTTTGAAATTGTTTTATAGCTTCTAGATGTTATAACACATCTTGGCAAAGCTCTATGTGTATGGTGACGTATGTGCAAGATTCTATCTCGGTTTCTAATAAAGGGGTAGTGTGGTAATCGGAAGTCAGGTGACCAGGCGTATGTTATGTCATTCTGTAATCGAGCTCTGAAATTATGTTTTAATACTAGATGAGACAGAAGTCAAAGGGCAGTCTGTTTGTGAAGCCTGACAAAGAAGGGCCACTTGCCCACGTCATCTTGTCTTCCTCTAGTACGTGAACTAGGGGTTGGTTATTCTTTAGATCAGTCAGGAAATTATAGTGAGATTAGTTGCGTTTTTCTACATCTGTGTGAATCTTTCCATCAGTGGCGTTTTTAATATTTCCTGTAATGAAAACTAGTGTCTGTTGTAAATAGATGCTTGGTATTCTCACGTTTGTTATTTCTTAAATGTATCTAAACGTTTCATTGGGGCTGGTCCTTTTAGGAAATATTTTAACCTTTGAGAGTACTTTAGTGACACTGTGGCCACTCCTGAAAGCCTTGATGCATTGGTCAAACACTACCATGTGTATTAGTATTAATTTTACTCCATATAATTGGGTCCCCTTGTAAGAGCCTTAGAGTAGCTGGCTTTGGAGTGTTCTAGTGGTAGTATTTACCTTGTAGTCTGGGCAGAGGTGGCATAGCTGATGAATCTCTGACAGCCTTTCCCAGGTGTGTATGAAAATCAAACCTTGGAGTGTGTGCCAGCTGCTTGGAGCAGGGACACACAGCACTGGCTTCACAAAGAGGGTGGTGGAGGGCTTTTTCTTTGTCTGATTCAAAAGCCCAAGTCTCTGATTCAGAGGAAAGTTTGCCCTCTCCAAAATCATTAGAGGAATTTTCTCTGTTTATGGGACTAGTTCTAGGATGAATGATGCATTTTTTGTGTGAAAAAATGGATGTTCCTCTTAAACTGAGGAGATATCATTCTTAACCTGGCAGCAGCCTTTAGGCTGTATGGGTTGTGTCCTGTCAGAGATGGAACTACCAGCCAGCTTTCAAAAGCTCTGGCTCCCTCCCACAATTTCATTAGGCTGCTTCTTTGGTCAGCACTGTGGAGGGAAAGCAGCAATCAGTGAAACTTTCTTCACAAGGCAGCAAGAAAGTACTGAAGAATCAGTTTACAGGCTTCACAGGAGCAGCACTGGCGCTTAACTTTTTCAACAGACAAGCCCACAGTGGGGAATCTTTCCTCACAGATTTATTGCCCTTTTAAGGGAAAATATTGTACACTTTAACTGGGGGCTTTAAGCAGTATTTTTCCTTTAAGAAACCTGGTTTTCTTTCAAATATCAGGTCTTCTGCTGAGGATTGCTGTTTTTAGCACTAAATGTGTGGGATATTTTTTGTATAAAAATGTGCTGCTTTGATCACCTTGAATTTTACTAACATTTAGTATCTGAAAGTGTTTTGAATGGATGGAGATTAGAGGGTTTGTCAGTGCTTGTATACACTTGGTGACAATGTAACCACCATTTTTTTTCTGTTAGATGTTTTTGTAGGGTTTCTGACAGGATTTTAGTGTTGCTTGTGCATTACTGCAGTAACAGGACTGTGTTCTTCAGTGCAAGTGTGTTGCTTGTGAACACTGTCAACTTCCAGCTGACTCATTCCAGCAACTCATGTCACTTGTGAAACAACCTCCTTGGTTACAGAATTGATACTTACCCCTCTTGCTGTTCCACCACCTGCTGTACCTAGAAAGGAAAAAACTTACCAAAGAGCCCTAGCTGTCACTGCTGCCTCAGCCAATAGTGTGTGAATCTGTACTGGATACTTGTGATTCTTCAGACCATTCACTTACCTGTTCAGCTTCCTTTGTAGTCCTTTCAGCCACCATGAACTAGGGGTCAGCCACATCCTCTTTGACTGTTCAGTGTCCAGTCCAGGCATGGAAAGACCATTTTCTTTGGATCAGAGAGACTCTCTGAGAGCTGTGGAAAGAGACGTCTCGACAAGGCAGAAGTACCGTCTCCAAGTCTGTCTTCATTAAGTGATCTGATGTTGATGTCATTCTTTTTCAACCTGTGGTTTTTCTGATCTGACTCTGCCACTTGCCAAGCTGATAAATTGAAGCTTGAGCTCCTGCCAACCTACCCATAATGCTACGTCCCCAGTACACCTCTGATCTTGTTTGTTGCACAGTGTAAACTTTGAAATTTCATCGCTCCAGAGCTCCTCAAGGCTTGTATTTTTTGTCCTTCAGTCAGTTTTGGCTAACGTTCTGTTTTTTATCATCTTTCTTCCTACCCAATCTCTTGATCAGCAATTTCTGTCTTCCTTTCTGTATGTAGATCGGGATTTATGTCTGACTTAACCTTCCTGCCTTCTCCATTTGTGTCTCTTCCTTATTTAAAAAAAAAAAAAATTCTCTTTGCAGTGATGTCAGTGTTTCAAGTCTGATCTTAACCTAAATTGGACAAACTGTTAGGGTTTAAGAAATGCACTTCCTGTCGACATAAGATCCCTTTGCCTGAAGCCCACAGGGAGTGCATGTACTGTGTGGGGCCCACTCGGATAGCTCCTGCCCTATCTGTTCAGCTTTTCACCCGCATGCCCTGGCAGATCAGCAAAATAAGCAGATTCTTAAGGGCCTGCTTCTTTCCACCTCCTCTCCTGCTGTTCCTTCAATGTCAGGGGGTCAACCCCCCCCCCCCCCCAGAAAATGCTCCCGAGATGGGTCATTTGTGTTGGAGATCAAAAAGGTGCCAAAATAAAATCCTCTGATCCGACTTCCTCGGGGCTGACTCTTTTGTCTCCTGCTCGGGCTCCACTTGCCGGCTGTGAGCAGAGTACATCGGTGCAGAGGTCTCCTAGCCGAGAGATCATTCCTAAGAAGCAATCAAGACCTCCTCCTACTTCTTCCACCAGATCTTCCAGTAGTCTGTCCAAGAATGACGTGGATAGACTGAGGAAGTTTTTTTTAAACACAGATCCAGATGACATCTTTGCCAGTTCAGTCCTCCACCGGGTCCATGAGCAGGATTTCCCCATTTAGCCTTGTTGCTCCTTCTGCAATTCAACCTTCGGTTTGAGAGTCTGCTGGTGCTTTGGTTCCAAGAGCCAGGATATTAGAGCTGATAGTGGTGATCTCCAGCCTTCCCGATGCATTCTGCTCTGACTGCATCTGTGCCTAGCTTGTCTCAGAGCCTTAGCCTCGACTTTGAGTCATGGGGGAGCTTACGTCGAGACTGAAGTTTTCAGAGCTGTCACTTCCACTTGGAACCTAGACTTTTGACAGCTCTGCTCCAACTCCACCTTCAGAGCGGAATGCTCTGGGTGCTCAGGAGACATCCATTCTATTGACTTCGGCAGGAGGACCCTTGGCTATTCAGTCTTTCGAAGTGGAAGAGAGGGTCCTCTCATATCCCAGGAAAGCCTATATTCTTTCTCCCTCAGCACCACTCTGCACTCCAGGGATCCTGTGTGTGAGGCCTGTCTACCACAGGGACAGCTGACCCTGGAAAGCCTCCCGCACATTCCTTTAGTGGAACCCCAGTTTTCTTTAGGCACCTCCCCGTAGCATCCCACCGAGGAAGTTCCTCAGAAGAGACTGTGTAAAAGGAGGCAACTGGATCCCCACCCCAGGAATCCCTCACTACTGATACCGATTTCAAGGAAGGGGAGAGATCCCAAAGATCTCCACCTGAGGATGTCTCCTCTGCAGGCATCCTAAAGATACTCCACCAAACAGGTGATTGGTCTGCCCAAAACCCCACCTCGGAGAAAACAGTGCTATTGGAGGCTTTTGGGTCCAGCCCATCTACATCTTTTTGGTATCTCTTCCTACAGATGCTCTCATTGACCCAGTATCTTCCAGGGCATGGAAGTAATTGGACACTGTGGAGCCCATAACAGAGGGCTAATAAGATTCTGAGTGGACCTACTGATAGGCTACATTGGACAAAAGGGATCCCAGTAAATGCCATGGTGGTTGCATAAACCACTAAGGAACTGGCTCAGGAAAACTTCTGTACATCCTCCCTAACAGGGAATCTAAGGCTATGGACAGGTTTAGCAAGAGAGTTTATGCTTCAGCAACGTTCACCTCACAAGCATTAAACTGCTTATCCCATTTCAGACTGCAGAGAGGTCTTGTCTAAGAATTCCCTCTGATTCTACCTTAGAACCCTTGTCTGCCGAAGTTCAGAAGACCTTTTCTTCCAGAATGGCCACTCTACTTTCGATTATTAAATGCATCCATGAGGTTTCTCTCTCTCACTGCAGAGGGCACCTCTAGGATGGCCAGTTAGGGCATTGCTGTTGGGCACCATGCCTGGATGCAGCTGTGAGACTTCATGGAACCTTTTAAGATGTCATTTATCAGTGCCCCTTTAGACAGATCATCAATGTTCAGACCAACACTGACACACACTCCTGGAGCAAGAAAAATGGAAAGACCTTGTCTGCCATCGGAATCCATTTTTCTACCCCACAAAGGTCCTTCTCCAGGAACCAGGGGTTAACTGCTTCAATGGACGCTGTTGCCCCTGTGGCAGAGGGAGTCCACAGAACACAGGGTCTCAAGATTCCTCCTTGGACAGACCCTTCCAGCACTCCTGAAAGGTGGTCCAACTCCCCTCCTCTGGAGGCGTTTGGGGGGATGCTTCTCTTCTTGCACTCACAAGCCTTGGTAGCCATCACGAACGATCAGTGGGTGCTAAGGATCCATGTCCAGAGTATATTTCATTCCTTTTTCAAAAAAAACCCAAACAGAAGTCTCTCTTCCCTGGTGTTCCACCCAATCTGAGGGAGAAGGCAGCTCAGGAAGTTGTAAATCTGCTACAAGAGAGTCATCCATGTGGTCCCTCCTGACCAAATAGGATCAGGCATCTACTCAAGATTCTGTTTAGTACCAAAAAAAAGATAGGGGACCTGCGGCCAATCCTGGACTTGACATCCCTGAACAAATTGGTAAAGAATTCAAAGTTTAGGATGGTCACAGTCCAGTCCATTCTGCCTCTCTTGAGAATGGCCAACTGGATGTGCTCCATAGATCTGAAGGATCCCATACTACCACATCAAAATAGACAGGTGCTCCAGACAGTACTTTTGTTTCAGGCTGGGAGCCAGCCATTACCGATTCAGGTCACTTCTGTTCGGTGTCACCATAGCCCAGGGTGTTCACCAAATGTGTAGCGGTTGTCGCAGCTCATCTCAGGTTGCAGGGATTCCATGCATTTCCATATTTGGACAGCTACTAACCTCCCCAACCAGGCATCTACTTGTTCAAGCCAGGGATTGTTGCAGCTAGACTATGCAGGGACTCCCTTCTTTGGTGACTCCATTCCCTAGAGGTCAAACAGGGACATCCCTTTGTTCTTCCTCCTCCCAAAGGCACACTGACTACAAACACTTCCAAAATTGGGGGGGGGGGCATTTTCTTGATTGGACGGTCCAAGGCACGTGGAATCCCCAAGAGACAAAATTGCATGTCAGTGTTCTGGAGAGGAGAGCAGTCCTAGTGTTGCAAGCCCTACACCACTGTCTTCCTCTTGGAACGATTGCAGTGCCGTCACACAATGTCAGTGGTCTGGTTCATCAGTAAACAATGGGGAACTGGATCTTGCTCATTACGTTGAGAGGAGATGAATGTGTGGCGATGGTTTATCTCTACCAACCGTTTTCTGCCAGTAATGCACATTTTGGGGGGAGTCCAACATTCTGGAGGACAGGCTCAGCCAAGTTCTTCTGATGCCTCACAAGTGGTCCCTGAATCAATCAGTGGCAAACATGATTTTCTGCAAATGGGATCAACCCTGCTGCAATACATTTCCGTCCCGTTTCAACAACAAATGCAGCAGTTTCTTTGCCCTGATCCCTCCATGGGGTCAATCATCAAGGACGCTGTAGTTCATGCTTGGCCCTATGGTCTGCTATACGCTTTTCCTCCAGTCCCTTTAATCCCCAAATTTCTGCAGAAAGTATTCAGGTTGAAGAGAAGTTATCCTGATTGCCCCCTTCTGGGCTCAAATCTGATTCACCTTTTTTGGTATCACCTAATTTGCCCGCTGATGACTCTGGACCCAGTTCCAGATCGGTCATCTCACCCATCAGGGCATACTCACCCGTATCTTCAAGAACTGAAATTTACTGCTTGGTTTCTGCAATTCCAATGATGGCAAGACATTTCAGGCTTTCATCCCCGGTCCAAAAAAATCTTTATCTCCGCTCATAAGTCCTCCTATTAGGAGAATCTACAAGAGCAAACGGAAGAGGTTTTCCTTATGGGCCCAGAAAGAACAGAGGGATCCTTTTACTGCTCCCATTTCGAAAGATTTGGATTTTTTAGCTTCCCACTTCCAAAGTGGAGCTAGTTACTGCACAGTGAAAGTCCATGTTGCAGCTATTTCTAATGTTCATACTGGGGAAAATTTGCCATCTCTGGCTTCAAGCATTGCATAATGTTTCTAAGAGGTACCTTTTTTTACTATGTCACCCCCCCCCCCCCATCAAAGATCCTACTTTTTTGTGAGATCTGACAATGGTTTTACAATCCCTAGTCCTTCCTCCTTTTGAACCTGCAGCAAAGGTAGACTTGAAATTTCTCTTATGGAAGACAGATTTTGTGGTGGCTTTCACCTTAGCAAGAAGTGTTTCAGAGCTACAAGCTCTTTCCTCAAAACCACCTTATCTAATCTTGGATAGTTACTGTAGTACCAACCCATCCTTTTTACCCAAAGTGGCTATAGAAAATAATGTACATCAATCTATCAGCCTGCCTGTTTTCTTTCCCATCTTTCAAAACAAAGGAGAATATATGTTCCAGTTTCTGGATGTTAATGTGCAATTACGTTTTTACTTGGACAGATCTACGTCTTGTAGAAAGTCAGAATTGTTTGCATACTTTCCTGTTAAGAAAGCGAGAGCTGTCAAAAAGACTACGCTTGCCAAAATGTTGATTGTATTTTCTTTGTGTACTCTTTCAAAAACAGGCTATTACCAGGCAAGATCAAGGCTCTCAGTCTACAAGGTCTATGGCAGCTTCTTGGGCCTTTTGGTCTAGAGTTTCTATGGATAATTTGTGCAACTGCAGCTTGGTCAAATTCCCATATCTTTATTACACACTATAAGTTGGACATTACTTCCAAAATTGAACTGCCTTTGGCTGTGCAGTGCTTAGTAATATTCTTCCATGGGGGCTACCCTAGGATTGTTGTAGCTGGGAACTCTGTCCCACAGGTTGAGGAAGTATAACGGGAACAACATCCGATACAGAAGTTATGATTTTACCATAAGGTTCCATCTGTGTTCACTGCATTCTTCCACAACCTTCCCTCCCTCCACCCATCCATGACTGAAAGACCTGGTGGGATGTCTTCTTGAGAACCACATTTCCTGGTTGAGCTCCTGATATTTATGCTTGATCTTATTTTCATTGGTATTTACACTGTCCGTTTTTGTTTCCATAAGCATACTTGTGTGGGTCCAGGGTAGCTGCTGAGGTATACTGGGGGAATGAGCCATTATGGGTAGGATGGGAGGAGCTCTACCTTCGATTGTCAGCTTGGAAAGCAGCCGAGTCGGATCAGAGAACCCACAGGTTGAGTAAGAATGCAGTGACAACACAGATGGCATGTCATGGTAAGAACATAACTTTTTTTTTTCCTGTAAAGAAAAGCCAAAATGTTACACAATCTGAAAACACAGTCTTTTAGAAAACATTATTTTCTTAAGTTGTTAATCCTTGTGTTATTGACAAAGAAGGGAAGGCACTGGACAGATTTGATAAGAATTCTGTATGTCAAGACAGAAGAAATATCCGGAGTATCAAGCATGTATGTGGAAGTTTATTTTGTTTTGCGCAGACGGTATGATAGCAGTTCCTGTCTGAATACCATTGTTTCTAATCTGTCTTAAGTATTGAAACATGCCTTAAAGTTTGTGTATGATTGTGCAGATACTGGTGTACGGCCATGGCTGCTGCTACTGTTTTGAGGAGAAATGCCTGGGTATGTAAAGTGCAAAACTCTAAAATTCACCCTAGATAAGGTTTTGTTTGGCCCATCTACTGCTCTGATCTGCTAACAATTTGATTAGAAAGGGAAATTAATACAGGGAGTTTCTAAGATTTTTTAGGGCCCCCTCCCCCAACTAAACATTTTAAACCTGCCTTTCCTTTTAAAAAAAAGAACAAGCCTTGCCTTATCCAGCCAAATTGTGAACAAAAAAGATGTCAGGAGGGAAAATTAGGACCTTTTCAGAAAAACTAAGTCCAATTCTTTAGAATGACTATGCCAATATTCTTTTCCCCCACCCACCCATCCTGCCCCTCTCTCTCATAATCTGTCCCAAAAGATGGTTGTTTACATTCCCCTTTGGCAACAGATTGTTTTAGACTTTTGGGTGCTAAAAGTTGTTCAGAAGGGTTATAGTTGCCACTGGATGTGAATACCTCTCTTCAGAGGTGTTTTCCCCATCCTCTGAACCAACCAGTTTTCTTACTCTGGTTGTTCAGCACTTACTCTTACCCTAGGAGTCATAGAATTGGAGTCTTTAGATCAAATGGGCAAAGGCTTCTATTCCCTAACATTTCTGGTGCCAAAGAGCGAGCCTTCTTGGAAACCAGCTTCTTTCTTTCCAAATCTATATGTGAAAGTTCCAGAATTCAAGATAATTGACCCTTCAGAATCTGTTAAATTGCATCCCCATGGGAGCTTCTTGGTAATATTTGATCTAAAGGATGCATTTCATCACATTCCATAACCATATCTCTCAGGGGAATTTATCATTCTCTGTGTCTGTCACAGTCTGTTCTGTTACCCGTTGTGTTACTACTGCTCCCAGGGTATTTGCAAAGTGTCTAGCTGCAGTCGTAGATCGTTGTAGAGTCAATGATATTCATATATTTCTTCATTTAGACAACCTGTCTTTGCAGAGTCTTATCCTAGGTGTCAGAGGCCTGTAGAATAGGCTTATTTGCTTCTGACCAGTCGGTGAGGTTCCAAATAAATGTTCAAAAATCTTTCTTGACCCCATCTCACAGGGTTGTCATCTTGGGTTGTCTTACAGACATCTTTTAGCGAAAAGCATTTATTGACTCTGGAGAAGGTGGATTTTTATCTGGTAACTTTCCCAAACTTCTCAAAACAGTCTGGGATTTCTTCAAAAGAATTGTTCAGGATCCTAGGGTTCTTGGTTTCAGTGATGCTCGTGATTGCTTTCACCAGGTTACACATGAGAAAAATTCAGTGCTTTGTAAATAACATATGAACCCAACATCTTCATCCTCTGGAAATCCAGAGCTCAGTTTTGGGCTTTATCAAAAAGGAGCTTCACAGGTGGAGACAACAGATGGCTCTAAATACAGGTCTCCAGTTTCCTCCTTAGATTCTAAGTCTATAAGTTCCAATGAGTCAGATTTTTACTTGGGGAGCAGGTTCTGTGGATGTAAAAGGGTAAGTAATTATTACAAGCTTTCTCACTAACTGGACCTACTTGTACAAGACAAGGAAAGTGGAGTCTGCACCCCATTCTCAAACATTCTCAGCCTTGATTCAATTCTGATACCTTTTAGGTACCTATTTCATGGGGACCTGCAGCAGGTACTAAAGGAAGCAAGTGACCTGCCACTAGGAACTATATGAGTTAAGTGAAAAATATTTTTGTAGATGGTACATGGCCGGTAACTAGGGTCCCATTAGAGATCACATACAACTAGTGCTGAAATGTTTGTGTTATAAAAGAAAAATCTGTGGTATTCCTTAGTCTCAGAAAACCCGGTTTGCAACCTTTACTGGGTCGAAAACAAACCAAGTAGAAACTTCGCAGTATGGAGGGTGTGAAGTTCACTCCTTGAAATATGTTATGTACCTAGTTCAGTAATAAAATTCGAACTTTAAATTATGTACTAGAAAATAAAATAGTAGGTAGTCCACAGTTGAGTTAAAATGGAATATCCTTTATTGAAATGCACAAACGAGTGATCCTAGCTGACTATAATGAAAAGCATTAAAGACATTAATTTATATATAGTGTCATTTGGAGCAAGGAAGTGGTTACAGAAGATGGTCATGTTAAGAGCAATAAAAGCGTTAAAATCATTCCTTTAACCAAGTCCCCCTCCCCCTTAACACCATAGTATAAACCGAGACTGTGCTACCTTAGAAATGAAACTTAAAAGCTAGAGACAAATTCCAATATATAATACAAGAACAGCTTATTAAGGCTAACCTACTAATCCAAACTTAACAGAGAAAAAACCAATAAAATGATTAACAAAAGATCTACCACTAAACGTCTGTCAGAATAAATATTAGTAATACTCCAACTTCGGATAATAAATATTAGTAACTTTTATAAACGAAGATCACTTTTGTACCAAATAAATACTTCATCAGGTTTGTGTGTTAAAAAAAAAAAAAAAAAAAAAATATATATATATAATGTTATGTAGTCCTATCTCGCTGTAATTCTTGTTGGTTGGGTTCAGAGCTGATATTTGGCTCAGACTCTGCCTATACTAAAACTCGAGAGCTTTTTACTGGCTCGAGGCTAGCCCCTATCCCATGGTGCCTCACGGCAATTGCCCAGATCTCGTTTGCCGCAAAAGCTTTGAGGTTGTGTCTTACTGACTCTTTGGCTAAGTAGAACGATTTTTTACTTTAGTTCTTTTCTACCACCTTTTTCTGTTTTATATTTATATATATATATATATATATATATATATATATATATATATATATATATATATATATATATATATATTAGTTTCTTCTATATTGTGCTTCTGTTTTTTGAAAGTTTTCAGCCCCTATTCCCCTGTTAGGACTGTACGGCCTGTTTAAATTAGCGGGCCGTAGTGCCCATTTAAGTTAGAGGGCCTTTCCTCCCTGTGTGTGTGTAACAGTTATATAAAAAAAAAAAAAAATTTCTTCTTCCTTGCATCTTTATTTTTTAGTATTTAACTATGTCTAAAGATAAAGACGAGGATCGTCGCCCTTCGGGCTTCAAAAAATGTGACAGGTGTGCGCAGAAAATGTCTCTTAGCCACACCAGTTGCGTATATTGTCTGGGCGAAGCCCATTTATAGGAACCTTGCACCTGCTGTCACGCTTTTAGTACAAGGGTGGTAAATGAAAGGAAGTGAAAGCTTATTGACAGGGGTCTCATGACTAGTTCCTTCCAGGAACAGCTGGAACTTGGTCAGGCAGCTCCAAAATCTTCAGAGAAAATAATAGGCCCTGACTTCGGAGCTGACCAAAAAGTGTAAAGTGTCAGAACCAAGGAGTTCTGGTTCCGACTCTGCTTCATCTTCGGTGCAGTCTATTCCATCGGTTCCGAGACAAGTCTTCGGTACCGAAGGTTTTGCTTGACATAGAGACTGTATCTCCTATTTTGGAGAGAAGGAGGTCTCCTTCAGTCTCCACCAGATCCTCCAGGGCCCTATCAGATGAGGACATTGAGAGGGTGGAGAAGAGGTTGCTTTCAGATCCAACTCTGGCTAGAAAATTGACCCCTCCAGACCCAAAGGTCTCTGAGCCGTCCCCCGCACCGATCACTGTTCCTCCTCCGACTGCTTCCCTCTCTTTGCCTATTACTTCAGGTTCCTCTGTCTTTGACTTTTCGACTCCGGAGACTGTCTGTTTCCTCTGAGCCAATTACTCTAGCCTAGATGGCTCAGTCTGGAGCCGAGGGTTCTGGGAGCTGACACTCTCGTGTTGACTCCGATGGGGACAGTCACCTTGGGTTCTCTTTGGAACTAACCCTCCTTCTCGGACCCTCTGCTCGACACGGCTTGGCTCCCACTTCTGCTTTGGAGCCATTCCCTCTTGCTAGGAAACTACCATCCACCCCCTTGGAGCAGAGGTCTTCTTCGGAGCAGGGGGGGAAAGACTTTTGAAGCTATAGAGAAGGCTTTATCCTCTGCCAAAGACATTCCTTTGGAACCTGTGTCCCACCAGCAGCAGGCAGCAGCCTCTTTTCCCCTGCCACCCCCACAGCATAGGGAACCAGAGGCCCAAGTAGCCCCCATTGGAGGCGCCCCCCTCTTCCTTGACCTCCCCAGATTATCCCGCTGGAGAGCTCCCTCGGAAGAGGTTATGTAAGAGGAAACATGTTGACTCCCCTGAGTCTGTCACATCAGACACTGATTTAGAGGAATCAGAAGGGTCCCCTAGATATCCTTCTGAGGATGGTCTCCTTCTTTGACATCCTAGAAATCCTTAGAGGGGTGATTGGAAGACCTCTAACCCTACTGAGGATGAATCGGTGTATTTTGAGGCCTTTGGCTCCTGACCTTCCACCTCTTGGTTGACACCACCTTATGACCAACTTTTGGGGGTCATTTCGCGGAAAGCATGGACCTCTCCAGATTCAGTGGAAGCTGTCCTGAGGAGGCCAAACAGATTTGACAGCACCTGAGGACAAGTCTTTCCTTAGCAAGGGAGTTCCAGTTGATGCTATGGTGGTAGCAGCGGCCACCAAGAAGGAATGATCTGAGACTTCTTCTAATATCCATCCTCCTAACAAGGAGTCCAGGACGATGGATATGTATGGGAAGTGTACTTTTTCTTCAACGGCATTTACACTGAGATCGCTGAATTACCAGACTCATTTCACTCAGCAGAGGATCTCCTAAAAGAGTTAGGAGATACCCTCCAGGGATCAGTAGCTCCAGGTTCCATGGACAAGGTTTCCACGCAGCTCTCCACCCTTACTTCCATAGCGAACTCCTTCATGAGGCTGATCTCATATGCAGCAGATGGAGCGAGCAGGGCAGCCGCAGCAGGAATAGCCCTCAGGAGACATTCGTGGATGTGGCTTTGTAATTTTATGGAATCAGTCTTCTTTTAACATTCCCTTTGGTTCATCTCTTTTTGGACCCCAAGTGAAAGAGACTTTGACTAGGTGCAAGCAGGAAGGAAAAACCTTATCTGCCATTTGAGTCATTCTGTCTCCCATCCAGACCCTATCCCAAGGATAATACAGGAGGGGAAAATGTGGTTCCACAAATCCCAAAAAGGTTTCCCTCTGGCACAAGTTAACCCTCCCCCAGGGGCAGAGGTGGAGGATATAATGGAAGATGCCACCCTCACGGCAGAGGAGATTCGCAACATCAGGGAGACAGAGAAGCTTTCTCTGATTCTGCCTTCCATAGACTCTGAGGGGTTGCCCGACTGTCCGTCTTTGGAGGCAGTCGGGGGTCGTATATCGTTGTACCCAAGCGCCTGGCTAACTATAACTCAAGATCGTTGGGTACACACAATAATATCCAGAAGTTACCTGATTCCCTTTATTTCCGAACCCCCAACAAACCTGTCTGTTCCAGACGTACCACCCATCCAACTAGACCGTGCAACATCAGAGGTCATCTCGTTGCTACAAAAAAGTCACCCAAGAAGTCCCTGCAGAGCAAGTAGGATCCAGAACTTACTCTCAATTCTTTTTAGTTCGTAAAAAGACAGGGGACTGGAGATCAGTTCTAGATCTCAGTAGGCTCAACATTCATGTAAGAAAATCAGTGTTCCGAATGGTCACTCTGCAGTCGATATTTCCCTTTATCTGGAAAGACAACTGAATGTGCTCAATCGATCTCCAGGATGCATACTACCACATCAAAATGGACAGGCGCTCCAAGAGACACTTACGCTTCCGGCTGGGAGACGGCCATTTTCAGTTCAGAACACTGCCCTTTGGCCTCACTACAGCCCCCAGAGTGTTTACCAAATGCATGGCAGTGGTAACGGATCACCTGAGATGTCAAGGATTCCAGGTGTTTCCGTACCTAGACGACTGGATCCTCACTGCTACCACCAAGCATCAACTCATAAGAACCAGGGATAAGACACTATCCTTGTGCGCCAGCCTAGGCATCATTGTCAGCTTGCAAAAGTCTGTCTTATCTCCCTTGCAGCATGTATTGTATATCTATTCTCAGAAATAGACACAACCCCCATATCAGTAAAGCGAACACAGGAAAGAGTGGAATCTCTATGTAGTCAGATCAGATCCTTATTAAACAGAGTCCAGGCCAGAGTAGTACTTCAATTCCTAGGGTTTATGGCTTCCGCCATCTTATTAGTTCCTCTTCCTCGTCTTCATATGAGGATTCTTCAGTGGATGCTATTTGCACAATGGTCTATGCAAGACCTTCCATTATCTCACCAGATATTAATAGCAAACGCATGCAAAAGGGATCTGACATGGTGGTTAAACATGCAACAACTTGTCATGGGTCGTCCACTTGTTCCTCCCCAAGAGAAAGCAGTTTTGACCACGGACGCTTCCCAGATTGGGGGGGGGGGGCATTATCTGGGAAACACTGTCCAAGGTACACGGCAAAACCACTTCCACATCAATGTTCTGGAGATGAGAGCAGTGCTATATGCATTGCAAGCACTTCACAGCTCCCTTCCCAGTGGAACGATTGCGATTCAGTCAGACAAACATGTCTGTTGTATGGTACATAAACGGGGGGGAACCAATCTTACCCGCTTTGCAGAGAGGCCTTAAGAGTTTGGAAATGGGCGATGGATACTCACCGCTTTCTGATAGCAACGCATATCCTGTGGAAATCCAACGTAATAGAGGACACTCAGCTGAGCAATTCTGATGCCTCACGAGTGGTCCCTGAATCCAATGGTTGCAAAAGAGATCTTTAATAAATGGGGCCAGCCTTGCTGCGATCTATTTACCACTCACCCGAACACCAAATGCAGCAGCTACTTTGCCCTCATTCCCCATCCGGGGATGTCACCCAGGGATGCTGTAGTTCATGATTGGCCCCCGGGACTTCTCTATGCCTTTCCTCCCTTTCCACTCATACCCAAAGTAATACAGAGTGACAGTTGGAGTTCCTTGATCCTTATTACTCCTTACTGGCCTCGACAAGTTTGGTTTCCTTTCCTGTGGCCCTACTTTTTGGAAGAACCATGGATTCTGGATCCATCTCCAGATCTCCTGATTCATCAATCGGGACAGTTCCACCCCTCCATCCACACCCTCAAATTTGACAGCATGGCTGCTCCAATTCCACATATAGCTTGGTGCATTCCTTTATCTCCAATGGTCAAAGACATCCTAATTTCATCCTGTAAACCTTCCACTCAAACTGTATTCTAGCAAATGGAAAAGGTTTTCCATTTGGGCTACAAACCGGGGCTTAGATCCATATACAGCTCCTTTTAGAATCTGTTTTATCCTTTCTAACAATTTTTCATGAAGGAGCGGCAGCCGATACAGTTAGAGTTCAATTAGCTGCCATTTCAAATTTCCAGTTTGGTTTCATGGGAAATCCAATCATGGAACACTCCCTCTGTAAAACCTTATTAAAAGGAGTTCTTCTTAGGCCCCCAATAAAACAACCTTTAGAACCCTGGGGCTTAAATTTAGTCCTCTCATCTTTGATGTCTGCACTCTTTGAACCATCCTCGTTGTGAGACTTAAAATTGTTATCATGGAAAACCCTGTTCTTGGTAGCTGTAACATCAGCTAGGCGAGTCTTGGAACTTCAAGCCCTAACTATTCAATCTTCTTACATTATCTTTCATAAGGATAGTCTCTCGTAGGACAAACCCTTTTTCTCCCTAAGGTATGCTCAGAACACAACCTGAATACTATCATTGAGCTACCTGTGTTTTTTTCCAAATTACTCTAATAAATCAGAGTATAGACTTCAGCTAGATGTCCGCAGTATACTCAGATTCTATATACACAGGACCAAAGAATTCAGGAAATCTGGTCAACTTTTTGTTTCCTTTTCTGACAAAAGAAAAGGCTTACCTGTTTCAAAAATTACTCTTTCAAAATGGCTTTCGGATTGCATATCATTTGCTTATCAACAAGCAAGTAGAAAATTACCGTTAAAAGCTAAAGCTCACTCTACTAGGACTGTAGCTACTTCGTGCGCCTTTAGATCTAGGCTCCCAATTGATACTATTTGAGCAGCAGCTACTTGGGCAAGACCACATGCATTTGTCACTCATTACAAATTGGATTTGGCCTCCTGGGACAGGTCATCCTTTGGGTCCACTGTGCTGAAGTCTCTTTGCTTGAGCAACGCGGGATAAAGGTGCTAGGGACGCTGTCCCATCCAGCAAGAATTACGAGATAGGACTACATAACATTAAGAAGTTATGTACTTACCATAACGTTCCACGTTTCTAGTCCATCTCGCCTATATTCTTGCGTCCCTCCCTCCAACCCCCTTCCCGTTTCTGGGGGATCTAGTGGATCTTATTTGAGGACTGCCTGACTTTGCTCTTTATTGTCCACCTGGAATGGATTGTTTCCTAATCCCTTCCTGTATTTTACAACTTATTACCCAATAGGTATTTACTACTTTCTTGCAAACTAGATCTGGAGAATTGCCATGAGGCACCATGGATGGGATAGGGGCTAGCCTTGAGCCAGTAAAAAGCTTTTGAGCTTTAGTATAGGCAGAGTCGGAGCCGAATATCAACTCCTAACCCATCCAGCAAGAATATAGGCGAGATGGACTACAAACATGGAACGTTATGGTAAATGCATAACTTCTTTTTAATGAACATGTATATAAATCTACAAGTGAACACCTAAGTAGGCTGAAAGTCATAGCTGTCGCTCTTCTAGTCAGGATGTAATAGACAAGTCTTTGTGGGTTCTGTTCAAGCAGGTTTATTATGTACAAACGGATCAAGATTGCTTAATGACTAACTTGGATAAACTTGTATACAAACTAGTTATTACATTCGTGCATGCTTACTCTATGGCTGCACTCTCAAATGGCACTTAAATGCACATTCTGTCCTTGAAATGCTTAAAGATACAGCACAGATGCACTGTTCTACATCCTCCCCCGTTGAGAAATAGCTCATGCAATCAATACAAGTAATTCTTTGCCATACAGTTATACAGAACTAGATACATATATACAGTTATGTCCAGGTAGCTCTGTATTCCACACTGGAAATATGACCAAATCGTGAGACCTAAAATTTGCAATTCAACATTGGGGATATCAGGAGTGGAAGTAGATGATCTGAACTTTACATTTGGTCTTCAATCTGTGGGACCCAGATTCGGCCCGGATCCAATTTGGTCACTTACCATAACGCTCCATCTGAGTTGTTGCTTTTCATTTGCCTTCAACCGTCTTTCCCTCCTTTCCCCCTTCCTCATGTGGGCTGTGTAGTAGACTGGATGGAAGAGGCCTAACCCCTCTATTCTGGCTAGTTTCTTCTTGATAAGTTTTGTGGTAATGCCAGGTTTAGAAGCATATGGTCTAGGTTGGGGTGCTGCTGTTCTGCAACAAACTCTGAGGGGAGGAGAGAGATGGGCATTATGGGTAGTGGAGGAGCTTGGATCCGATGTTGGGAGTATGTGGCAGTCGGATCCATGCCTGATCTGGGTCCCACAGGTTGAAGACAAATGAAAAGCAACAACTCAGAACGATATGGTGAGTACATAACTTTTTTTATTACCTTAACAGAACAAAACAGTTTAGAAAGTCTGAGTAGCTTTTTGCATCTTTCTCTCCAAATTGCATAGGCCAGTCAGTTTCTGAAGTTACCCAAGCTAAATGGATTATAGAGAGTATCTCATGGATTTACTCTCAGAAGGGTACGACATTACCAAAACCTCCCGGAGCTCACTCAACTAGATCCATGTTTACTTCACCTGCTTTTTGGTCAAGAATGTCTGTTGATGAGGGGTCGAGTGTTGGTATAATGGTTAAGGCGTTAACGTCAGAGACAGAAAGTACAGGGCTTGATCCTCCACAATGGAAATTGGCTAGCCTTAAAATGGCACACAAAAGCAGCTAGCCTAGTACTTAACTATGAGCTTAATGACATTTGTGCAGCAGCTACATGGTCGAAGACTCGTACCTTTGTGGCACATTACAAGTTGGACATCATAATCTAGAAAGAGAGCCTCCTTTGGTTTGGCAGTACTCCAGAATATCCTTCCATAAGGGCTACCCAAGGTCAATGTAGCTGGGGACTCTGTCGCATAAGTGATTCAAAGAAGCTTTGTTATTTAGAACCACACAAGTGTACCCTAAACAAAATTACAAATGTCAGCTCATGAGAGAAATGCAGTGTAAATAACATAGATACAGCAGTATTATAAGAAAGAAAATAACATGTATGATATGTAAGAGGTAGTTCACTTTACAAAAACACACAATACCCATTATCCAGTGATAAATACCCACCACCAAACCCCTTCACTATTAAGATAGAGAATAGAGACTAATAAATGCATTTGTTAAGCTATCAGACCACTTCATATTCATCCCCACCTCTATTGAGACCCAGTACTGTAGTATTAGCGAATTTTGTAATATAGTTTGAGTTATGTTTTGAGTACAGTCATGGGTCACGGTGAAGAGCTAGGGGCTGAGCACACAAACTTGGGAAATGACAGTATTCAGAGTTATGTATTGAAAGGTGTTTCCAGCACATCCATTGGGATCTACAAATCAAAGTTGAGCCCAGTTACATAGGTGCTTGTTTATCCCGAGTTTCACTAGCTTATCCACCAATTGCATCTGTGTCAGTGTTGAATGCATAACTGAAGTTGGCGTACAGCAGTCTTGCTTAGTTGTTCCTCCCTTCTAGGTGTTTTAGTGTAAGGTTGTAGTATGACTGATATTGCACCTGCAGTAGATCTGTTTGCTTGGTATGCAAACTGGAGCAGACTTGGGCAAACACACAGATGTTTCTTCACAATCCTCTCAAAGCACTTCATGACGTTTGAGGTTAAGGCGACCGGTCTGACATCATTGAGGCAGGTAGGGTTGGGCTTCTTCGGAAGTGGGACTAGTTTCCTTGAAACGCGAGGGAACTTTCTCCATAGCAAGGGATGAGTTGAACAGGTCTGCCAGTACCAGACATAACTGATCAGCACACCCCTTCACCTTGCCAGTTATGTTACCTGGTCCAGCAGCCTAGGATTCTCTTTCTTAAGCCTAAGTCTCACGTCCTCGAAGTTTAAGGTGAGCACTCTCTCTTCATTGTTAGCATTTGTTTTAGAAGGTACGGTGGTGGTAGTCTCCTCAAATCTGCCAAATGAGTTAATTCATTTAGGAATTCCAAGCTGTCATCACATTGGGGTGTTTTAGTCTCATCGTCTATGAGCTGCTGTATCCCCTGCCATAGGCTTTTTGTGTCCCTCATGTCTTAGAAGCGGATCTGAATTTCCTGCCATACTCACTCTGAGACCCTCTTTCAGATGTGACCTGGCCACCTTCAGCCTTTCTTTGTCATTTGCCTTGAAGGCTGTTTCTTTCCCTCAGTAGCTCATCGACATTCCTGGTGAGCTAGGGTTTCTGATTAGCTGTTATAGTGATGGCTTTTGTGGTGGTTACATTCTCCATGGATTTATTCATGTAGGCAAGAACTGATTCAGTATAGGTGTCTAACTGGAGATTGTGCGTATCTGCTTCATTGAAGACCTCCCAGCAGGTGGTATTGAAACGGTCCTGAAGGCAGTCCATGGAACCCTCCTGCCAGACTCTAATCTGGTTAGTTGTCTGTCTTTCTCTGTTCAAAGCTGCGTTATAGGTTGACAGAAGCAGGATGGCAGTGTGATTTAGAGCTGCCTATGTTGGGGTGCTTCATAGCTTTAAAGGCTCCTTTAATATTGCTGTAAGCTTTGTCTAAGGTATTTTACCCTCTGATGGGGAAATCCACATACTGATAAAAGTGGGGTAGCACCTCCTTAAGCTCATCTCTGTTGAAACCACCAGCTGTCACATGTGCAAATTCTGATCATCGTGTTTCACTGTTGCAGTCATTACACTTGGGTTATCCTGCTGGCAGGCTACCCGCAGTCGGCCAGAATTCCAAAGTCTAGGTCCGGCGTTGGTTGCTGTCGTCTCTTCCGTGACGTCAGTGCGCCAGGGGTGTAAAAGATGCAGCCAACGCCATTTTCGTCAGTCTTTCTTGCCGTGCAGTGCCCGAAGCAAAAGCAGTTCACAAATGCCGGTCGGCCGACTCCTGAGATTTTCGAAATCGAATTTCAGAACCGAAGTCTTAAATAAAGCTAATTACCCTGTTGGGGAAACTTTTTCTTGCTCCAGACCGATGTCAGTAAAAGTTAACAATTGTATTTCTTGTGGGAAGCAAATACCTTGTAAGGATTTTCATTCTTACTGTATTCCTTGCCTAGGCCCTGACCACGACGTTGCTAGTTGTCGGTTTTGTGCTAGATTCAACCAACACACTATTAAGCATCTGTTTAATTTTGCTTTACATTACTTTGGCCGAAGATTTAACTACATAATGCCGTCGGAACAACCGATGACCGGAATTCATAAAAAACGCAGAGACAAAGAAGAGGACAGGCATCCGTGGTCCAAAACCGACGACGAAGCCTCTTCTAGGTCAGTCGCCGGTTCTCAGTGAGGTGCTTTCGCAGCCCCTGACACCCGCTACCTCAGAGCCACAGGCCACATCCGACTCTCACGTGGAGACACCTAGGCCTCTGGAAGCTCAAGGTATTGGGCCTGCGGAAACTATTCCCTCTGATGGGTCCGGAGCCGCTGAGCAGGCATCTGCTTCTGAGGGTGTTTTCAGATCTTCACAACTTACTATTAAGTCCACTACAGCAGCCAAGGCAAAGTCAAAAACACCATTAAAGACAAGGAAACAAGTACAGCATTCTCCTGGACAGTCATCCATGCCAAAGAAACAGATGCTTAAAATGGCCGAGGACCTAATTACTTTGATCAGGGGTTCCCATCCCCTCCTGATAAAAGGCCTAGGCAAGACACTGACTATGACTCCTCTGACCAGGTTTCTATTTCCTCTGATTCCTCTTCAGATCAGGGATATTTTCTCCCTCCCTATGAGGACTATGATGCAGAAGAATCTATACCTTCAGCCTCTCCGCCTGAGGATTACTTTTTTGGGGAAACCTTGCACACCATGAGGGAGCATTTCCATTGGGAGAGCCAGGATTATTCAGAATCCAAGAAAAGACTCGGATACTTCCTTTTATTGCTGTGCTTGATATTGTTGATTGTTTTCTCTGAATCCAGTTAGTCTCCTGATTCTTCACCCCCTGTACCAGTCAAGCCAGACAGGTACTACAGGGTCCCAGACTCTCAAAAATTAATTTATAAAAACCCTGCTGCTGACCCAGAAACAATTTCTCAGGGTCCCAAAGGGGTTAAGGCTTCCACTGCAAAAAATCCTGTCCCCTCTGATAGGGATTCCAGAGCTCTGGATAGATGGGGGGAAAAAGTTAACACTTCTGCTACTTTAGCTGTAAGGGCTTTAAACTGCCAGTTTCACATGCTTAAATATCAACAATATCTAATGTCTTTGTTAAAACAGAAAATGCTTACAAACTCAGAATGTCCTGACAATAAGGAAATGCAGGATTTATTGCATGCAGCTGAACAAGTGGGAAACCATACCCTGCAATGTGGTTTTGATTCATTAGAGGCTTCTTGCAGAGCCGCATTTACAGGCTCTGTCATTCGAAGGCATGCTTGGTTAAAAGAACTAAGTTTTATCTGATCATGTTAAAGTAAAATTATTGGATGCTCCACTACAGCATGATACTTTGGTGTTAATGCAGAAGAGGTGTTAAAGAAAATGGAGGATAAAGCAAAATCAATGCAGACAGTAAAGGATTTTTTACAGGTTCAGCCACCTAGATTTAGCAGAAACTGGCGGCCTAAAAATTGGTCCTTTCTGGTGTCAGACAGGCCACAAAGAGGCAGATACAGATGCCCAAGAGGCAGATCTCAGCCCCAAGGCTCATACAGACCTAAACAATGGGGTGCTTCAGCCCCCAAAGGAGGAGAAGACAAATCACAACCTTATAGGAAACTGTCCCAATGACTTCCCTCTACAAATGCCAAGCACTTGCCTTTTGGCAGCACCCTTAGGGGGTAAGTTAGCACTTTTCTCAAAAAATTGGCACATGATCACCCAGGACAAATGGGTACTGAATATTGTTTCTCAGGGATACAGGCTCCACTTTCACACCCTTCCAAAATCAAAAGGTATGCCAGACCTGCCACAAAACCAATGGGCAGAGGCACAAACAAATTTCTGCTCTCATGGATATGAGAGCTATTCAGAGAGTACCACAGCAAGAACGGGGACAAGGATTTTACTCAAGACTTTTCCTGGTACCTAGGAAGGACAAAGCCTGGAGACCAATACTGGGCCTGTCAATCCTAAATACTTTCCTGGATGTTCCGAAATTCAAAATGTTAACACTGCAACAACAACTACCCATGTTGGGCAAGAAGGCTTGGCTGGTTACTTTGGACCTCAAGGAGGCATAGCTGCATGTCCCAATCAGACAGTCTTGCAGAAGATACCTCAGGTTCATAGCTGGCTCAATGCATTACCAATTCTCTGCACTGCCTTTTGGCTTATCTATTACACCCAGGGTCTTCACAAAATGCCTGGCACCAGTAATTGTATTTTGCAGACAAAAAGGAATTCAGATATATTCCTACTTGGATGACTGCCTTATTCAAGCAGAGAGCAAGGACATTCTACTAAAGCATCTGGCGTTTGTAAAAAGATTACTAATTTACCTAAGGTATACAGTAAACGAAAATAAGTCAAAACTAGTACCCTCTCAAGAGATAATATTCCTGGGTGCAAGCTTAAATACAATTGCCCAGATGGCTTATCTCGCGCCAGACAAGCAAAGGCAACTGACTCATTACTTTCAAATGATGGCAACAAAGACCCAGCTCCCTGCAAGAAAAATTCTGCAGGTTCTGGGCTTCATGGCATCCTGCATTCTACTAATTCCATATGCAAGACTGCATATGAGGAAACTACAGTGGTATCTAAGAAGTGTTTGGACTCAACATTGCCACAGCCTGGAAACAATAATATCTCTTATTCCCTGCCTGCAACAGGAGTTTGGATGGTGGGCCCTGACCTGTCACCACAACAAGGGACAGCCTTTCACCTTACCCACAGCCAGGCAGACAATAACAGATGCATCAGATTATGCCTGGGGGGCATGCATGGCAGGAAAATGTATTCAGGGCACGACGCACAAGGAACAAATGCACCTTCACATCAATCAAAAAGAGATGCTAGCTGTACAGCATGCCCTGACAGCCTTCAAGGATCTACTACATGCAGGACAACTATTACTAAAGATGGACAATACCACAGTTATGTGGTACATAAACAAGCAAGTGGGCACACATTCCTACCCCCTCTGCAGGCAAGCCATGACTTTGTGGAACACAGCACTGACCCATCAATTGCATCTGCAGGCACAATTCCTGCCAGGAAAAAAAAATACTCTGGCAGACGAACTAAACAGAAATCTCATGGATCCCCACGAATGGAAACTAAATCCACAGGTCTTCAGCATTTTAACAAGGAAATGGGGACACCCAGACATAGACCTTTTTGCCTCCCCTCACAACTGCCAACTACAGAGATTCTGCACAAGAACTTATCACTCACAAGCATGGAAAGTGGATGCTCTATTATTCAACTGGAAAACACTGACAGTTTATGCCTTTCATCCACTGCCTCTTCTTCCCAAGGTACTCCTAAAAGTCAGACGAGAGAAGCCAAAAATTATTCTGATTGCCCCAGACTGGCCACGCCAGCACTGGTACCCAATCCTAAAGAGCTCGTCTCAAGGCCCAGCCTGGCCTTTACCTCATATTCCTCATCTTCTGACTCAACAAAACAATCAGATTCTGCACAGTCAACTTAGAACCTTAAATCTGGCTGCATGGCAGATAATATAGCCACTCAGACCACACCTCTCTCTAAAGCTGTTAGATGTCATTTTAGAAGCCAGGAGGCCCAGCACTAGGAAATCTTATTCAGAAAAATGGAAGCGATTCTGTGCTTGGAACCAGGCACAAGGACTCGAACCACTTGTTCCAAATATACCTCAGATTTTACAATACCCGAGATGCTGGACAAAGGCCTATCCTTCTCATCAGTTAAGATCCATGCCTCTGCCATTTCAGCTCATTACAATATGGAACCTCCAATTTTCTCTCATCCTCCACTAAGACAGTACCTCAGAGGGGCAAAAAACATAAGACCCCCAAGGAGAGCACCGATACCTACATGGGACCTCAATTTTGTTTTAGAAAAGCTCACACTGCCTCCTTTTGAGCCAGCCAATACAGCTGATATAAAATTCTTATCATGGAAAACTGCTCTGCTCCTAGCAATAACTTCAGTAAGAAGAGTTACAGGCATTGATGGCAGTGGAACCTTTCATCATTTTTCATCAGAACAGGGTTTGTCTAAGGACAAACCCAACATGTATGCCAAAGGTAGTATCCAGTGTGGCTCTTAACCAAACCATTCATTTGCCAACATTTTATCCAAATCCCCAGAATAAAGGGGAGAGACTTCTGCACGCTTTGGACATACACAGACCGCTACGCTTCTATTTGGACAAAACAAAAGCGTTCAGAAAAATTGAGCAACTGTTTGTAGCTTATGCTGCAGGATCACAAGGAAAGCCTATCTCAAAACAGACTATTTCAAAATGGATAGGACACTGCATTTGTTTCTGCTATTCACAACATGGCAAACCAGTGCTTAAGGGCATTAGGCCACATTCAACCAGAGCAGCAGCCACTTCAGCAGCCTTCCTCAGAGGAGTACCAACCAAAGACATTTTAGAGGCTGCAACCTGGAGTTCAGTGCACACTTTCACCAAGCACTACCACTTGCCTCTCTACTCTAAATCCAGAGCAGGCTTTGCCACTGCAGTTCTGCAGGGCCTTGTAGCCTCTCCTAATCCTATTTAGGCCCAGCCACCCAACCTCAGCTTTGGGATTCAACCCAAGTGTAATGACTGCAACAGTGAACATAGTGCAGTTGTGTACCTACCATAAATGTAGATGTTAGTGTATTCACTGTTGCAGTCCAGGTTACCCACCCACCATCCCCATTTTCTTTGCTAGGACATTGCTGTACTTCTCTGTTTTATACAACCGATGTGGTGTATTTGCTTGTAGATGTAGGTAATGTTTATTTTAGTACATGTATGTTTCTTGGCATAATTTTTTTTTCTTAGCCTACCTATTTGGGGGCACCTGACATCTGGGGCACGAAAAACTGAAGAAAATGGCGTCTGCTGCATCTTTTATACCCCTGGCACACTGACGTCAGGGAAGAGGCGACAGCAACCGACGCTGGACCTAGACTTGGGAATTCTGGCCGACTGCGGGTAGCCTGCCAGCAGGATAACCTAAGTGTAATGACTGCAACAGTGAATACACTCGAACATCTACATTTATGGTAGGTACACAACTGTACTTTTCTGATTTGTAGCTCTCAGATGATGATGTGGAGTTTGAGGCGAAGAATGAGGACAACTTTCTAAGTTATGTACTCACCATAACTAGGCATCTGTGTTGTCCATTTTCATTCTTCCTCAACTCCCCTCCCATCCATCCCCCATCCTTTTTTTCCTTCTGGAAGGACCTACTGGATTGTGTTTGGAAGTTAGTTTCAGGTCTGAGCCGTGTCTTTACTGTCTGGCAATATCTGTTATCTTCTATTAAGAAATAGGGCAGCAAACTTGATCTGAGGCAACAGTGATATGGAGCATGACACTGTGGGTAGACGGAGGAGCTTGAGAGTTGGATTCAATGTCTGAAGTATGGGGCCAAGTCTGATCCAGGGATTGGCTCTGTAACCCATAAGTGCGGAAGAACGAAAATTGACAGCACACATGCCTAGATGTTCATCGTGCATACAGCTGCAGTAATCACAGATGGGTTCTCTGCCGTCAGGCGGGTCCTCGGTCGGCCGAATTCCAAAGTCTAGGTCCGGCGTTGGTTGTTGTCACTTTCTCTCCTGACGTCAGTGAGGCCGGAGTATACAAGACACAGCCAACGCCATGTTCTTCAGTCTTTTTTGCCACGCGGTGCCCGAAGCAGAAGCAGTTCGCAAGTGCCGGTCGGCCAGCTCCTGAATTACGAAAAAATTGGAAACTGAAGTCTTCATTAAAGCTAAGTACCCCGTTGGGGAAACTTTTCTTGCCTCAGACCGATGTCAGAAAAAGTTAATAATTGTATTTCTTGTGGGAAGCAAATACCGCATAAGGATTTCCATTCTCTCTGCATACCTTGTTTAGGCCCAGACCACGACATCTCGGGCTGTTGCTTTTGCGCTACTTTCAATAAACACACTATTAAGCGTCGGGCGGAGTTCGCCCAACACTTTTTTGGTAAAGCCTTTGATTATAAAATGTCGTCGGAGACTCCGACTACCGTTTTGTCCAAAAAACGCAAGGACAAGGACCGACACCACGCCAAAACAGGCTACACAGCGAGACGCCTTTGCAGTCCCTGACTACCGACGACACTCCTTTGGTGGTGTCCTCTGTACCCGAGACCGCAGGTACCTCGGCCCTTTCCCAGACTACAGCCACCGAAGCCATTGCTAATGTTGAGCCTCCTAATGTGGACAGGTCCACTTCCACCCATGGTGTCTTTAGACCCTCATCTTCTTTTTCTATTAAGGCCTTTACTAAATCCAAAGCAGCCAGGCATCCCAAGAGGCCTGTTGCACAGGGCCCATCTCCAGGCTCCATGCCTAAAAAACAGATGCTTAAAATGGCTGAGGATTTAATTATTCTTATCAGGGGTTCTCAACCCCCTCCAGACAAGAGACCCAGAGTGGAGGAAGATTCTCCCTCTTCTGATCAGGGCTCCATTTTATCAGAACATTCTGATGTAGAGGAACACTCTTACTCCCCTTTTGAGGATTCGGATGCAGAGCAGTCCATTCCTCCTGTATCTCCTCCTGAGGATTTTTCCTTTGGGGAAACCTTGCACACTTTAAGGGAACACTTCCATTGGGAAGCCCAAGACTTTTCCGATTCCAAGAAAAGACTTAGGGAATTTCTTTTGTGACCTCAACACAGACCTCTGGCGATACCTCCTGTTTTGGACATACTTGATGATGTCTATTCGGAGGCTTGCCTTAACCCGGATTCCCTGCCTCCTGCACCAGTCAAACCTGATAGGTACTACAGAGTTCCTAACTCTCACCAATTTCTCTACAAAAGCTATAATGCTGACCCTGAAACCATTTCTCAAGGCCCCAAGGGATTGAAGGCCTTTACTGCCAAGAATCCACTTCCTGCCGAAAGAGTCAAGATCCTTAGAAAGGTGGGGAAAAAAGGTATATACCTTGGCCACCCTAGCCATGAGCGCCTTAAATTGTCAGTTTCATATGCTTAAATATCAACAGTTCCTGTTATCACAATTAAGGAATAAAATGTCTCAACCTGAACAACCAGATTTGAAGGAGTTGCAGGATATGATACATAGTGCAGAACAAGTGGGTAAACACACCTTACAATGTGGCTATGATGCCCTAGAGGCCTCAAGTAGAGTGGCTGCTACAGGATCAGTCATTCGTAGACATGCCTGGCTTAGGCAACAAAACTTGGCTGATCATGTGAAAGCTAAACATCTAGATGCTCCTTTACAAAAGGATGTGCTGTTTGGTACTAATGCTGAGGAGATATTACGGAAAATGGAATAAAAAGCCAAATCTATGCAAACTGTCAGCTTTTTTACAGGTCCAACCACCACGTTTTAGCAGAAATTGGCTTTCAAAAAACTGGTCCTTTCCAGCCACTGACAAGCCCCAAAGAGGTAGATACAGATGCACAAGGGGCAGAGGGCAATCACAAGGATCATATAGAGGCCGACAGTGGCAAACTCTAGCACCAAGAGGTGGCGAAGACAGTGCACAACAATACAGGAAACAAATCCAATGACTCCCTCATTTCCATGCCAAGCAGGTCTCAGCTGGCAGCACCTTTGGGAGGAAAGCTAGCATTATTTGCAAGAAATTGGCATATTGTCACAACAGACAAATGGATCCTGGACGTTATAAACAGAGGCTACAAATTTCAATTCCACACTCTTCCAAAAATGAGGCATGCCAAACCTGCCACACAATCAAAGGGCAGAGGCACAACTACAAATTTCAAAGCTCATCAGCATGAGAGCTATACAAGAGGTACCTACTCACGAGCAAGGTCAAGGTTTTTATTCAAGACTTTTTCTGGTACCAAGGAAAGGAACCGACTGGAGACCCATTTTGGACTTATCCTAAACACATTTTTACTCGTACCAAAATTCAGGATGCTCACATTACAGCAGCTTCTTCCCATGCTGGGCAAGGAGTTTTGGCTGGTAACATTGGACCTCAAGGAGGCATACCTGCATGTCCCAGTCAGACAAAGCTGCAGAAGATGCCTCAGATTTCTTGCAGGTTCAATCCACTATCAATTATCTGCATTGCCCTTTGGCTTATCTACTGCACCCAGAGTATTCACAAAGTGCCTGGCATCAGTGATTGCCTACTGCAGACTTCAAGGGATACAAATTTACCCTTATTTGGACGACTGCCTGATCCAAGCGGACAGCAAGCACATACTTCTGGAACATCTGGCTTATGTAACACGGTTACTGCATTCTCTGGGATACACATTCTCTGGGATACACAATCAACAAAGAGAAATCCAGGCTAACACCATCTCAGAAAATAACTTTCCTGGGTGCCAACTTGGACACAAACACCCAGATGGCCTATCTTATGCCAGAAAAACAGGGGCAACTAACTCAGTACTTCAAAATACTAGCAAAATGTACCAGGCTTACTGCAAGGAAAATCCTGCAGGCTCTGGGCTTCATGGCATCTTGCATTCTTTTAATCCCATGTGCAAAGCTGCATATGAGGAAACTTCAATGGTACCTAAAACACCTATGGTCTCAACACAGTCACAGTTTGGAAACAATAATACCAATAATTCCATATTTGCAAAAGGAATTTCTGTGGTGGGCCCAAGCATGTCAAGCAAATACAGGCCTCCTATTCTGCAAGCCTCAAGCAAATCAAGTAATCACAACAGACGCCTCATGATTACGCCTGGGGGGCGCACATGACGGACAGGTGCATTCAGGGCAAATGGTCCCGAAAGGAAAGGCACCTTCACATCAATCAAAAAGAAATGCTAGCAGTAATAAATGCAATTACAGCTTTCAAGGACTTCCTGCATCCAGGACAATTACTGATAAGAACAGACAACACCACAGTAATGTGGTACATAAACAAACAAGGAGGAACACATTCATACCCCTTGTGCAGACTAGCCATGACTCTTTGGAACTTGGCTCTGGATTGGCAAATCGAACTTCAAGCACAGTACTTGCCAGGATTGGAAAACACGCGGGCAGACAATCTAAGCAGAAATATGACAGATCCACACGAATGGAAGTTGCATCCTCAGGTGTTTACAGAGATAATCCAAGCGTGGGGGAGGCCAGACACAGATCTTTTTGCCTCCCACAGGAATCCTCAATTGGAAAAGTTTTGTTCAAGGACCTTTCATCCAAAGGCCTGGAGAGTGGACGCCCTTTCATTCAGTTGGACAGCATGGACAGTTTACGCATTCCCACCTCTGCCTCTTCTGCCCAAGGTGCTTTTGAAAGCAAGAGCAGACAGACCGAAGATGATACTGATTGCTCCAGATTGGCCAAGGCAACACTGGTACCCGCTCCTGAGGAGCCTAACACGTACTCCTCCCTGGTCCCTGCCTCTAATGCCTCTTCTGCTGACTCAGCACAGCTACAAAACTCTTCACAGTCAGCTGAAAACACTCAATCTCGCTGCATGGAAAATTCCTTAACACCACAACGGACCCTACTCTCCAAGGAGGTGCAGGATGTCATTTTGGAGGCCAGAAGGCCATCTACTAGAAAAGCTTACTCCGCAAAATGGAAGCGGTTTTGCTCTTGGAATGAGAAAAAAGGCCAGGACCCTAGAAAACTGAACTTGCCTCAGGTATTACAGTATCTAGCTGAGCTGCTGAACAGTGGACTTTCATTTTCTTCCATAAAAATCCATGCCTCAGCCATTTCTGCAGAATTCAACATGGATCCTCCTTTATTTTCTCACCCACTCTTACGACAGTTCCTCAGAGGGGCTAAGAATATAAGACCACCAAGGAAACAACCAATACCAGCCTGGGATCTTAATTACATGCTAGAAAAATTAACATTGCCTCCTTTTGAACCAGCTGCCTCAACAGATTTGCAATATTTGTCCTGGAAAACAGCCTTCCTTCTGGCTATCACTTCAGCTCGTAGGGTTTCGGAACTACAGGCCCTCATGGCGGTGCAGCCCTTTCTCATCTTCCATCAAGACAGGGTTTCCCTTCGTACCAACCCGTCATTTATGCCTAAAGTGGTATCCAGGGTAGCTTTAAATCAAGCCATACACCTACCTACCTTTTACCCCAATCCTCAAAACAAAGGGGAAAGGCTGCTACACTCTTTAGACATCCATAGGCAGCTACGTTATTATTTGGACAGAACAAAGTCCTTCAGGAAATCAGAACAACTCTTTGTGTCCTATGCTGTAGGGGCTCAAGGGAAGCCAGTTACCAAGCAGACTATTTCCAAGTGGATAGGCCACTGCATACGGTTTTGTTATTCCTATCATGGGAAATCTGTTCCTACAGGCATCAGATCACACTCCACCAGGGCCACAGCTACCTCTACAGCCTTCCACAGAGGAGTTCCTACCAAAGATATTTTGGAGGCAGCCGCTTGGAGTTCTGTACATACCTTCACAAAACACTACCACCTGCCTTTATATTCCAAAACTAGAGCAGGCTTTGCCACTGCTGTGTTGCAGGGCATTCTGGCTCAACCCAGTTCCTCCTAGTACCTACCACCCTGTGCGTAGCTTTGGGACTCTACCCATCTGTGATTACTGCAGCTGTATGCACGATGAACATAGTACAGTTTTGTACCTACCATAAATGTAGATGTTAGAGTGCTAATACAGCTGCAGTACAGGTTTCCCTCCCTCCTTCCCCACTTGGTAAAGGCATGGGGCCTAACCCCCTCTTCATACAACCTGACTGGGTTATCCTTCTATGGTTTATTTGCTTGCATCTACTGATTTTGGATTATATTGCATTGCATGTATATACATATAAACATAATTTATGTATTGCCTTCCTTCTGGGGGCACCTGACATCTGGGGCAAGAAAGACTGAAGAACATGGCGTCGGCTGTGTCTTGTATACTCCGGCCTCACGGACGTCAGGAGAGAAAGCGACAACAACCGCTGCTGGACCTAGACTTTGGAATTCGGCCGACCGAGGACCCACCTGATGGCAGAGACCGACCGAGGACCCACCTGATGGCAGAGAACCCATCTGTGATTACTGCAGCTGTATTAGCACTCTAACATCTACATTTATGGTAGGTACAAAACTGTACTTTGTGGTGAGTACGTAACTTATAACTTTGAGAGGCTAACCCTTAATCTTTCTTTCCCTTTCTTGTACTGAATACCTTCATGCTAGCTCTTGACATGAGAGAGATTATTCCTAACTGCAGAGAGCACAGAATATTCCTAAAGTGTGGTTTTTGCAGGTGTACATTTACAGTTTGCATCATTTCCCTTATGGCTGTCCTCCATTCCCAAAATATTCATAGAATGTTTCTGTCCAATGTTTTTTAACCTTGTACTGAAGAGCAGTCCTTTCTCTGGTTTTGCTATAAACAGTCGTGGACTAGAGTACAGCTTCCTTAACCATGGTAAGAATCTTGCTGAACTACCAGAAGTGCACTCTCACCTCACAAGAAGACATTCCTTAGAGCAGTACTGGACACCAAGGGAAGCAGACTATACCTTCTCCAAGAAACACTTTTTGGTGGTGTGTATCCTTTTTCAAGCAGCAGAGGTGATTTGTCATTGAGGACCACTTTGAAGGTTCTTTGATATATTGCCTGCTTCCATTCTCATGATTTCCTTCCCCAGGTTTCATGAATAAAGTCTGTTGGTACCTAAAGAACCTGCCATGCCAGCATCTTCCACCCTTATGAAAAAGTGGTATCACTTGCACCTGCCATATTCAAAGAATTCAGGTAGTGGACTGCTCACATGATATTCCTTTGCCATTTATGTGAACCCTAGAGGGGACTGAAACTGCAAGGAAAGACACAGCAGAGTTGGCTTGGTGGGCGCGCACAAGAACCTAGAAGTCTTGAGACAAAACATATCTGCATCAAATATGTTGATCATTGTTTATGCTCTCCAGATTTCTAGCTTACTGTGGAAGCTGTAAGTATTACAGATAGTCACAGACATCATGGTCCTGCTGTATTTATGCAAACAAAGTCACACAAGCTATGCTGTGCAGATTGGCTGTGATTACTGCGTACTTTGTGACCAACAGGGCATATAGCTTCAGGCCTCATACATTGACAGCCCAAACTTCTCAACATATTAACTGAGTAAGTCCACACACAACCTTTTCAACTGGAAGCTAAACACAGAAGCCTTAAGTTGGTATTGCCATTGTGTATCCTAGAGATCTCTTTGCCTGCTACTAGTCAGTGGATCCCAAAGTTTTGCACCAGCTAATCATGCAAGGACAGTTTGACAGTTAGCAGTGAATTCTTTTTTTTTTTTATCTTTTGGAACAAAGACCCGCCTTCCCTTATCTCTGGAGTCATCCTCAAACAAGGCAGGACAGAACCAATTTGAAACTGACTTTGGCTAAGACCATGCTGGTTCTCTTCAGCTACTGTTGTTATGCAAAAAACTCCTACTTCTCCCTTGCTTTTGACTGAACAGGAGGGATTGTCAATTCACCTAAATCTTAAAAGCCTCAAATTACCAGCATGGCAGCTTGAGCACTAATCAAACATTGGGCTTCTTTTTTTTGACTGTGTGTATAACAAAGGAAGCTACCAGGGATTGTCTAAATAGGCCAGATTTTCCATTTGGTTTAAGTAGCATAGCATACAGTCAAAGGCAGCTTGGTTCTATTAAAGAAGCTTGTTGGGCAAGTCTGTGTTGTGCTTCAGATGCATTGTTCAACTATTTATTTCTGTTTATTTACCAGTCATGATAAATGCTCAGAGGGCAAATACAAGAAGCAAAATTTAGCTGTATTATATGAGGCAAAAACCCCACCAAACAATAAGACATTTATTTTTTATTTATTTTACATTTGTTGACCAGGCTACTCAAACTGGATACATGTCCATTTTCAGTAGCGGCCCGGGGAGAAAAGCTCCAAGATTAAACTAGTATACATTAAAAAAAGTAAATGTAAAACATAAAATAGCACATGTGAAAATCAGTAGTACAATAATGCATTAGGCTAACTTAATAGGAATTTACATGAAAAAACAGTCTATGCACATCAAGCTAAAAAATGACTGAATAAAATATTGCTGTAGGCTTACACACCTACACACACAATACATGAATGCACAACTCACATATTTACATGCCCATACTTGTGTGGACTTGAGCATACAGGTGGATACAGGTAATGAAATAGAATGTAGCATCCGAAAGATATGTTTGCAGATTGTGGTAATACGCTAGATGTGGAAACACTTTGAGGTATATAGGTTGAATTAAGTTCCATGGAGTGGCAGGAAAGAGATGAAAGACCCTAATTATTTTGTTTGTACCAAAAATTCGCACACAAATAACATAGATGGCATAAGAAACAATTTTAAAGGAAGTATGACATCTGAAGAAAGTTTAATAACATGCATGTAAACAATAGAAATGTACATCGATTTAAACCAAGTGCAATTAACTGTATTATCCAGAGTTAATCACGTTACTAGAAAATAGCTGTAATTCTTATACCCAGAGTTCTGACAAAACTGGATGCTGCTAACCATTACTGTGAAAGCAAGTGCCGTAGGCATCATTGGTAAAATGTATTTTCAGGGTATTCTTGAAAAGATTAGTTTTAATGTGATTCAGCAAATGATTCTAGATGGCTGGTCCTCTTAGATAAGGCTGTTCCCCTAACTGTATTTGAAACCTGGACGGACCAAAAAAAGACTAATTTTGACTCCCTCTGAGGGAGTAGTTTTGATCCTTTAGAGGGGGTTTTACCATCAGGTGTGGTGATAACTTGAATGTAATATTTTTAAGAGTTACACACTTAGAGCAGGGACTGGCGTCCAACTTGCTCCTTGTAATAATTTGCAGTGATGGATGAAAGGGCCTACCAGTAGTATAAATTTACAGATTTTTTTTTTTCTCTGCCTGCAATCTGAATGCAGGATGATTGGGGGAGTCGGTATTCAAGCTTAGGAAACAAGATCTTTCTCGCTTATGGCAGCACAAGCAATAGAAGGAGCTATGTCAGTTGCCTGTCCCTTGAGCCTCCATTAACATCTACCCC
Organism: Protopterus annectens; assembly: GCF_019279795.1. Taxonomy (NCBI): domain Eukaryota; kingdom Metazoa; phylum Chordata; order Ceratodontiformes; family Protopteridae; genus Protopterus; species Protopterus annectens. The sequence goes on along the minus strand of NC_056729.1, from coordinate 613,145,318 downwards.
CCACCCCAGTCAAGCAGAGGTCCTTCATTTCAGGCCCTACAAGGAAACCAGTGCCTGTCCAAGACCTTTAATTTTGTTGAAATATAGAAGCTCTGTATCAATGAACCAATCAGGTCAACACCAGAATTGTATTCTGGAAATCATTTTCCTGGTTGATATTACCCTAGCCAGTACAACTTCAGAGTTAGTTTCTTAGGTTCAGCTACAAGACTTGCAACCTGCTGGCCTTCACAAAGCTTAACTGATGTAATCTGTTGCCTGTATGTGTATTTATATCAAGATGATTTGTGAAGGAATTTAATAGTTGATTTTTTTCTGATGGCAAGAACTTATTCCACAATGCTGGAAGAGGCTGTATAATATATTGTCACTATTTTGTATTACTGGTGTAATTTTCATTGTGATGTTCTTAGATGATGTGGTAGCTACCTCAGTGGTGCATTTCAGGCATACTGCTACAAAAAGAACTGGATATGGTATTGCCTTGTAGACCAGCACAGGTCAGTTATGTAATCTGAGAATGAAATACTCAAAGTAGCAACAACGTAATTCCAACAATACGGTACAGGATGGCACAACAACTCGGCTTGAACAGGTCACAATTTATTGACAAAACCCAATTAAAATCACAAATGAAGATGATAAAATCTCGATGTAACAGTTAAGTGCTTTCATCTGACCAAATGCAGACTTCTTCAGAACTGCCATCTTTGTTACAATGTCCGTCTTTATACATGCTGTTTTGGCGCCAAAAACTGTTGGAAAATTTTTTAAAAAGATATTCTCTAACAACAATATTCAATGAAAACTCAACAACAATAATAAAGTGTGCCGTGCTTCACATATACCCAATGCCCAAACACAAACAAAACAAATACAGATACAAAATTGATACTCAGAATACCTAATAAAATAAATGAATGTATATGAGTACAAGAGTCAACTAAAAACTAATATATGGCTTTTACGCTTATGTACCCAACTAATGGTGAATAATAGGAAACTATATACTATCATAGGTAATTGATATATAAATATATAAATAACATAAAAAAATTAAAAAATTTTTACTTTAGTGCAATATAAACTTCTATAAAAAAATCCTTATGCCAAGCATAAAAATGGTTTTATACTAATATAATCATTAATCCCTGGAAACCTAGTGGCATCTATTAATATTTGCCATTTACTCTCTTTCTTGGCTAACATAACCTTTACATTACCACCATTCATCATAATGTCCACCTGATCCAAAATAATAAATTTAAACTTGTGTTGATCCCCATATTGTAAAATATGTCTACTTAAAGCGTTCTTTTTATCTTGGGTTCTAATGGAATGCAAATGGTCATGAATGCAACGTCTTGACTGCCTTTCTGTCTTTCCTATGTAAAACGCGGAACATGCTTCACAAGTTGCCATATAAACCACAAATTTAGTATTACAGTTTCCTGTCTTACTTTTAATATTTGTCTCACTAAAATTCTTTAATTTAAATCCATCTTTCTCATTTATGGAACTACACTGTGTGCATGCTCCGCATTTCACGGTTCCTTTTTTCTTATTTTTAACATCTTGTGTGTTAATGTTCCATTATTCTTTTTAAATTTGGACCTGTCTTGTAAATTTGGGAAATGTACCTACTTTCAATGCTGAACTATCATCATCCATCATAATCAACTGCCAATGTTGTCTTATAATATTCTCTATATATTTTACTCCTGGTGAATACATTAATACACACACCCCATTAGTATGGTCCTGTATATCGTTGTTTTTCTGTGAGGAAAAAACTTATGTAGAATTACCTAATAAAGGTTTGTACTTCCTATCCCATTCAGAACTGATGTACCTTACTACATCCTCAAGTAAATAATCAGGATAGCCTCTTGTACTAAACATTGACCTGATAAACTGCATCTCATGAGACATAATGTCCTTAGTAGATGACATTCTTGCAGCCCTTATACACTGCCCCTTGAATGTATTTTTAAAGACATGTTTCGGATGATTGCTACTAAATTCCAATTAATCGTTTGAAAATGTTTCTTTCCTATATATACTAGAAACAAAACCGTCATCCCCATGACTAATGTAAGTATCTAAATAAGCAATCCCCTTTTCATTATACTTGTATGTAAATTTTAAAAAATCTGTTGTATTGTTAAGATATATAATAAAGGCATTTATAAGGTCAATGGGCCCATCCCATAATATGAATAAATCGTCCAAAAACCTCGAATAATATTTTACATATTCATAACACTTACTGTTAAACAAAAATTCTGTCTCCCATTCGAGCATTACTAAATTTGCAAAAATGGGGGCACAACAGGCCCCCATCGCTACACCCATAGTCTGCTTAAAAAATTCATTCTCAAAGTAAATGTAATTGGTCTAATACCAGACCCATCATGTCAGTAATGAGACAAATCTTGTCCCATACCAAATTAGAGAATTTCCTTAAGCTGTTACTGAAATATTTCAGACCAACCTCCTTAGGAATGCAATTAAAAAGATCTGTGACGTCTATAGTGATACAAATGAGGTTTCTGTTCCAAATTTGCGGTGTTAGTTTACTGAGAAACATCCAGGAATCCTTAATTAAATGGGGTACATTACTATACACTGGTTTTACCCATCTATCTATAGCCACTCCCAAAGGGAAGGTTTTGGACTTGCTTCCAGATATAATAGGTCTAAATGGGGGATTTTCCAAGTTCTTGTGTACCTTAGGAATGCCTACAATTGCAGCTAAAGTAGGGTATTCCACCTTCAAAAACTGATATGTCTCATAGGTGATTCTATGATCTATTAAATATTCTTCTAAAGCAAGATCTATACGCCTGTATCCGATATTAACTTCATTAAGGGAAATGGCTTCGTAATTACCAGATCGATATATGTTGTAAATTTCTTTTGTATAATCAAGTTTGTTGTATATTACGATCCCACCCCCTTTATCGGGTTTCATGATCCTCACTTATTATTCGTGAGAGAATTAAGGCAATCTCGCTCACCTACCGTCAAATTATCTTTATATTCAATACCTTTTCTGTCTCTATTTTTATGGGCTTTGAAAAAGCTATATATATCTTGACTAACTATTTTTTCAATACTCGCTATAACAGGATTACTAGTAGGTATATAGGTGCTTTTCTTCTTAAGAATATGACCATTCCTTTTGCTACAATTACTATTGTCAGCTTCCTCTTTTCCAAACTGAATGGCTAAATTTAATATACGACAAAAAGATTAAATTCAGTAATATCCACTAAATTTGTTTACTGTAGGTATAAATTTCATTCCCTTGGAAAATAATTTGTAAAAATCATCAGAAATAACTTGATTCGTGTAGTTGAATACTTTAAATCCTTTATATGTAGAAATAACATCATCCACTCTTATCAAATGTTGCCAAATCATGTCCACCATCGTGCATTTGATTCACATCTAAGGCAGCCACTAAATGTGTATTTTTACTCAAATTTACATCTTTATCAGGAACATTAACTTTGTTGTTGTTAATAACGAATGCCTCTTTCTCCTGTTCCAGGGTGTAAATGAATTTTTTGGTGGGGGAAAAATCTCCCTCCACGAAAATTCACTTCCCTTTCTCCCAAAACTTCATCAGGTCTATGATGCCTGTCGCTTTCTCCATCCTTTTTAGCCTTAGGCCAAATATACACCCTGTGATTGGCATATTGTTCCATATCACATACTATTTTCCTTCCTTTCCTATTGTATATGTTACCAGCTTTTTGATCAGCTAGGGTAAATTGTTTCTCATATAAATCAGTCCATTGTCTAAAATGTTCATCCATCGTAATTTCCTGATTTAATTTATCAACTTCTTGTATTAAATGTTATTTTCTCATCATTTTTCTTGGTTAACAAACTCATATAATTAAACCCAAAGCTGTCAAATAACACATTAAAATCATTCATAGTATTGATATCTAATTCGATCCCCATAAAAAATCCTTAAAAAAAAAAAAAAAAAAAAGATCTTAAAAAATCTGATACCTTTAGGTACAGTTTTTAACGAAATGCATTTAGAAAAATATGTATTTTCTATTTTTAAATTTTTAATTGACAATAACCTCTTCCCTAATAAATAAATTTTGTCTTTAATGGTAACGTTAGAGTCTTTTGTACAATATTCAACCACATTGTCTTTTCTGTCGTATTTAGTAAATTCATAGTCATCCTTTAAAAAACATTCTAAATAATCACCAGCTGTATCTCTAATAGGTTTCACCTTAATTTGATTGTTGTCATTCGGGTTAGCATTACTGCTCTTATACCCTTTACACATATTAATACTAGAATTGTTAACTGGGCTGAAGGAGGGTCTCTCTGTGATCAGTGGCAGTGAATAACATTGAGCAGCTTCCCTGCCCCCCGTAGAGGTGGTTACTGGCTTGAAACTGTAGTTTTATTGGCCACTAGGGGTCATTTCCAAAACTCCTTCATCTTCCTCTCTTAAAACCTAGTTGCCTCGTGGTTTGGGTGTCTTTTCAGGCTTGTTGGCTGTTGGTGAAGCACCCTCCAAGAGGAAAAAACGCTGAGAGAAGAAGGGAGCCACTTTTGAGATTTTAAGTATTTTTTCTCTGTTTATTTGCTAAGTTTTTCTGCATAGCTGCCTAGCTTGAGCATTTTCTGGCTTGTTAAACTTGATTTCTGTATTAGTAGCTGTATTTAGAGCACAACCAAAGCTGTTTGCTGAATTTCCTGTTTGCACTTAATTTTAAATAGTTTTTTCTTAAAACTTGCATATTTTCTGTCCTTGACCTAGCACTCTTGTGTGGGGTCATTTACTGCACTGTTATAACTTGATATTACTTGTGAACCTCTGCTATCTCTGTAAAAACAAAAACAAAAAAAAAATCTTTCTTTTTCCGCACTTTACTGAGAGTTAAAAATGTCCAGTTTCAGCCTTGCTGTTCCTGAACTGTTTGAAAGTTTCTGTGAGGCCATTTTTGCTTGGGCTGAAGGAGGGTCTCTCTGATCAGTGGCAGTGAATAACATTGAGCAGCTTCCCTGCCCCCCGTAGAGGTGGTTACTGACTTGAAACTGTAGTTTTATTGTCCATTTTGGGTCTATTCCTGCTTCTTTCCAGCCCCTGCTATCAAGCACGCTTTAACGTGGAGTTGCCACTAGAGCAGCATCGGGCAGCGCCGGTTGAACAAGGTTAAACTCTTTCTGGCTCCAGAAAGTCTGTTCTTCAATTTTTCCCTTAGAACTGCTCTGTTAGGAACCTAAACAGTTTACACCTTCACTAAAAAGTGCAGCACTTGTTCCAAATAGCTTTTTCTTCTCAAAAAGCTCAGCACTTGTCTTATAAGCATATCCCTTGTCTTATAAGCATTCTCCTTGCAGGTCAAGCACTCCTATATTATACAAATCTCTCACTAGCAAAACCCCCCAGGAGTGCCCACTTCCTTGCTAAGCCCACTACTTTTCTGTCTCATACCAACTCATAATTCTTTCTAGCATGTCGAAGGGTCAGATGCTGGCGTCCTCTCCTGCCCAGTTGGTGAATCTGGGAATTCTGAGACAATGTTACAATTGCCTCATGTACACGGACAACCCTCTCCTCCTCCCAAGTAACACTAACACTTGTGAGAGATGCAGCTATTTAGCCAGACTGGAGGCTGAGCTCTCTCAACTCAGGACTGGCAAGACCAGGCAGGAGGAGAAGGCAACTACACACACCACAATACCAGTCTCACATAACTCAACCACACCACTGAATCAAACACATAAACACACTAAGACATACTCGGAGGCTCGGAGTAAAAATTTACCTAAACAGCAGAGGCCTCCAAAGCAGACACTCAACCAACTGCAAACTCAATACACCACACAAACAACACATAAACAACAAAATTGTGCGAAGCAGTCACTGCCCTTAAGGCCAAATACAACACCAAACATACTTGTCATAGGTGACTCCATAGTCAGACACACTGACGTCCCGCTCACCAGACTGAGTAAGGAGAAGGTCACAGTAAGCTGCCTGTCGGGCGCTAGAATCCGCCACATAACGCAAGCACTCAGGTCTCTCAACAGCAGGTACAAGTACGACTCAGTCATTGTCCACGCTGGTGTCAACGACCTGAGACGTACCTCCTTGGACTACATGAAAAGAGACATTGAGGAGCTCTCTGATTATGTAGCCCAGGCAGGTATGACCCTGACCTTGAGCAGTATCCTACCTTCACCTAGAATGATGCCACAATACAGTGATAAGATGATCAGCTTTAATAATTGGCTTAAATTCTGGTGTCATTCAAAGGGGATCCAATGTCTGTCTGCCTGGGATGACATGCTGGACAAGCCACGCTGCTTCGTAAGGGACGGCTTGCACCTGTCACCCCTAGGCTTCCGGATATTGGCAAAGGCTCTTGCCACCCCCATAGTGCCTTTTTTAGGCAAGGCTCAAATTCTAAACCTACCACCCTAGAACACAAAAAAGGAAAAAAACTAAGGGTAATGCTGTTCAATGCCAGAAGTCTCAATCTCAAGATGCACGCACTCTAGGCCCTTCTCAGTATGGAGAACATCGATGTCTGTGCTGTGACAGAAACCTGGTTCAAGGCTCCTGAGAGCACCCCAGCACTAACAGGTTTCACCTCATATCATGCGTTCCGGCCCCAAAATCCAGACAACACCAAGAAAGGAGGGGGGGGTGTCCATATTCATAAAGGACACCCACACCTCAAGGTTGGTGGCAACGCACGATGCATCAGAGACCATCCAGGTGCAGTTAACCATAGGCAAGACTGCTCTGCAATTTGTAGCATGTTACAGGCCACCCTCTCAAACTCGGGAACCTCACATGGCCTTCCTGAAAACATTGGAGGGGATAAATGTATCTCCAAACACCACCATACTAGGTGATTTCAACTACCCTAATATAGACTGGGAACACTACTCAAGCCCAAACACTCTAGCCCAAAGGTTCCTGGAGTTCATAAACTCAAATGCCATGGAACAACTAGTCACCATCCCCACAAGAGGAGAAAACATACTTGATCTCATCATCACGAACATGGGATCACAATGTTCAACACCAGAAGTATACCCCTCACTGGTGAGATCAGATCATAAACTAATCTCGCTGGAGGTCCTCATCCCGCCCCCACCTGAAATAAAAAAGACCACAGTGAAAAACTTCTCAAAAGCCGACTTCACACTTCTAAAAACTAGCGTGGTCTCCTTTAAAGGCCCCTGAGCCAGTGGTAAACATTACTCAAACCGCTGAATCACTTACAAATGCCTTCTACCAGCACCTACAGGACTGCATGGATCAAGCAATCCCAAACAAAACTAAGACTCTTTATACCAAAGGCAAGCATCCAGTCTGGTGGACCCCAGCCATAAACAAGCTCTACAACAAAAGGAGGAAGCTACTACAAGATAGAGCAAAATCCTTGAAAGGTAAGACACCTTTGATCATTATAAGTAAAAAACTAAGAGCTCTCATAAAATCATCCAAGGCAAATTTTGAGAGAAAAATCGCCAAGGACTCAAAAGACAATCATAAGGCCTTCTTTAGCTATGTTAGAAACCTAGGAGGAAACTCCCAGATATGCTCAGAATTAGTTCAAAATGATGTGAAGATTACTGAACCTACACACATTGCCAACATACTGGCTGACAGGTTCAGTGCAAACTTCTCCCCTCCCCAAAAGGAGAGATATCTATACCAGAGGATTGTAGCCCCCAAACATCTCCAATGCCCAAGTGAGAACTGCCCTCTCCAAGGCAAAAACACAGCATCCATGGGACGGATGGTGTCCCTGGCTGTGTGCTCCATGAACTCAATGAGGAATTAAACCCGCAGTTAGGACAGCTGTTTAATCTTAGCCTCACCTCAGGATACGTACCCAAGGAGTGGCGCCGCGACTGTGGTCCCACTTCACAAGGGCGGTGCCTCCACCGACCCTGGTAATTACCGTCCCATTAGCTTGACAAGCCTTATCTGCAAAGCCATGGAGAGGATCATAATGGAACTCATAAATAAAGACATAGGGAACTTGCAGACTTTGGATCCAACCCAGTTTGGCTTTGTCAAAGGCAGATCATGCCTTTTAAACTTGGTTGACTTTTTGAGACAGTCACCAAGGCCATTGATGAGGAAAGGCAGTCCATACAGCCTACCTCGACCTGGCAAAGGCCTTGACACAATACCCCACTCAGGTATCATCGAAAAACTCATCAGCTTGAATGTAAACCCATACATCACAAGATGGGTTGCAAACTGGCTAAGTGACAGAACCCACAGGGTCAGAGTTGCTGGAGCCATGTCAGACTCAAAGCCTGTCACAAGTGGTGTCCCACAGGGCTCAGTCCTGGGTCCACTCTTGTTCGGCATCTACTTTTCTTAAGTACAAGCAAACACAGGAGGGTTATGGCTGACAAAGTTTGCAGATGACTGCAAACTGGGCAGCATAGTCGAAAACACATCTGACACAGATATCCTTGAGACAGCCCTCACAGAAGGGGATAACTGGTGCCAGAGCCATGGCCTAAAGTTAAACGCCAAGAAATGCATAGTCATACCCTTCGGGAAAAACAAGGTTACCCCTAGCTACCATATAGGTGGCAATCCACTGAGCACAGAAGTCATCAGGGATCTGGGGACCCAGGTTGACAGTAGCCTTTAGTTTGACACTCATGTTGCTAAAGTAGTTAGGAAAACCTTCTACATTGCCCACCTGATCATGAAGGGATTCACATCTAGATCAAGGGAGGTCATCGTCCCCCTGTACTCATCACTCATTAGACCTATGATTGAGTACAATGCCCCATTCGGAATGTATCTGACCCGACACCTGCAGCAGCTGGAAAGGCCCCAAAAGTTCCTCACCAAAAGGATAAAGGGTCTCAAAAATATGTCTTATGCTGCCCGACTGAAAGAACTCCAGCTCTATTCAGTCTCATACCGCTTGCTCAGAGGTGACCTGTGCCTGACATATAAGGCCATGTCAAACCCAGATTTGATGAATATGCTTCACCTCAAAAAATCTAGATCCCTCAGAACCACAAGGGTGGGAGACTTAAACCTTGACACGGTTATTAATAGAGTGTGCTGGAGGGACAAATTCATCACCCAGAGACTCCCTATGCTGTGGAACAAAATCCCGGTACATGTGAGGCAGAGCACCTCGCTGGCCTTGTTCAAGAGGAATCTTGACCAATGGATGGGAGATCGCAGATATACCCCAGGGATTACTTCAGTGTCACTGCTTGACAGAGGCACAGCAAAATAATAGGCATAGTTTTATTCAAACTAAAGGGGTGGCGAAAGCCACATAACTATGGGCTAGGCTTATAAATGCCCTTGGGCAGATAGCCTAGTATGAACCTATGAACCTATGACCGTCAATACCTTTAGAATTGTCCACTGGAGCCTTTGATACACCAGCATAAGTTTTTAAAGTCATGGGGTGTTTTGGTCTCGCCCCCAACCTTTCGTTTTCACTACAAGTGTGAAATATGCTAAAATCAAAAGTAAACTCATTAAATGAGTTCTTACTTGTGTTATTGTCTCTACAATGTTGCAACAACTGTTGGTGAGATGAGCGTTTAGTATTGAAAGTAGGTACATTTCCCAAATTTATTTACAAGACTGGTCCAAATTTAAAAAGAATAATGGAACGCAACACACAAGATGTTAAAAATAAGAAAAAAGGAACCGTGAAATGCGGAGCATGCAAACAGTGTAGTTCCATAAATGAGAAAGATGGATTTAAATTAAAGAATGTTAGTGAGACAAATATTAAAAGTAGGACAGGAAACTGTAATACTAAATTTGTGGTTTATATGGCAACTTGTGAAGCATGTTCCGCGTTTTACATAGGAAAGACGGAAAGGCAGGTAAGACGTCGCATTTATGACCATTTGTATTCCATTAGAACCCAAGATAAAAATAACGCTTTAAGTAGACATATTTTACAATATGGGGATCAACACAAGTTTAAATTTATTATTTTGGATCAGGTGGACATTATGATGAATGGTGGTAATGTAAAGGTTATGTTGGCCATGAAAGAGAGTAAATGGCAAATATTAACAGATGCCACTAGGTTTCCAGGGATTAATGATTATATTAGTATAAAACCATTTTTATGCTTGGCATAAGGATTTTTTATAGAAGTTTTTTATAGAAGTTTATATTGCACTCAAGTAAATTTTTTTTAATTTTTTTATGTTATTTATATATTTATATATCAATTACCTATGATAGTATATAGTTTCCTATTATTCACCATTAGTTGGATACATAAGCGTAAAAGCCATATATTAGTTTTTAGTTGACTCTTTTACTCATATACATTCATTTATTTTATTAGGTATTCTGAGTATCAATTTTGTATCTGTATTTCTTTTGTTTGTGTTTGGGCATTGGGTATATGTGAAGCACGGTGCACTTTATTATTATTGTTGAGTTTTCATTGAATATTGTTAGAGAATATCTTTTTAAAAAAATTTCAAACAGTTTTTGGCGCCAAAGCAGCATGTATAAAGACTGACATTGTAACAAAGATGGCAGTTCTGAAGAAGTCTGCATTTGGTCAGATGAAAGCACTTAACTGTTAACTGTTACATCGAGATTTTATCATCTTCATTTGTGATTTTAATTGGGTTTTGTCAATAAATTGTGACCTGTTCAAGCCGAGGAGTTGTTGTGCCGTCCTGTACCGTATTGATGTAATCTGAGAAGAAAAAAGGTATTGTCATGATTCTCATATGAATTCCTTGCAGTAGAATTCCTCACGTATTGGAATTAGTTGCTGGTGTGTGTAGTCCTGACTGGACAGACTTGCAGAGCTCTGCTGATATGCACATGGGACATCAGCTCCCCATATAAGAATGTACTCTTGCGTGTTGAATAAAGGAACCAGTCTTCCTGCACCGTCTTTCAGGTCTTTTTCTGCATGTAGGTGCACATGCAAATTTGCAGTAATTCATAGGTTCATGTCTAATGACCATTGGGACCTTTAAAAGCCAAGCTGTGCAATCCAAATGTATCCCATGAGATATTGTGCTTTAGAGATTATTTTAAGGAGTGTATGATGGGGTATAATTTAAATGCTGCCACTGTCTATCAGAGACATGGAATGTCAGACCAGGGGTTGAATTCATGATTTCCCATGCACTGGTCCAAGTTGTGCTGGAATAGGGGTAGGAAATAGCATTGCTTTGCATGGATGGGAAGCTATTCCAGGAGGAATGAAGATTCTCAGAGATGCATACCTGTCCCTCCAATATGTTCTATTTGTCACAAGCAAAGTTTAGTCCCTTAGATGTAGTGGTTCTGGTAAGGTTTGTTTTTTGTAGATAAGCAAATGGAAATTAGTTGCTGATGACTTTTTCAGGTAAGCAGTACATTCAATCAAGCCTGCGCCCTAGAACTCCCTTCCCCTAAATTATTTGAGAAGATAAATGACCCTTTAGGGAATCTTTTTCTTGTCTCTCTGCTGTTGAATTTTTCAAGGAAATAGTCCACTTCTCTTGTCAGCCTCAAAAGTCTTTATGACGGCAATTAATCAGATCTTGTACAAAGGTTTGTATTCTAAGAATCTTTTTGCTCAGGCAAGGGTCACCTTTTGGGTAGTTATCAAATCTTTCAGAGCCTTACTAGAACATGAAGCATAGGCCTGTTTGGGTGAGGGACCGATCTTGTACTGCTCATTCCCTGCCTCTGTCTAGAGCTGAACTCCACCTGTACTGACCCTTCTGGAGTTGCTGTGGGATTTTCACCTTGGCTGCTGCTACTTTGCAGGTCACACTGAGAAGTTTTTATTCCTGAGCCAGATGCTGGTTGCAAAGTACCTACAATGCATGCCCCACCCCCTGTGGAAGATGCTCCACTACAATAGACTGTCCATGGACTGCCATCAGTTTTGTTTGAGAAGCCGGAAGGTCTTTTTGAGAAGTTTTCTAGACCTTGGGTAGCTGAAACCTTGTCATTCATTGATCGTCTGAGACCCAGATGTTTGCACCCTTACTGATGTGTTTGGTATTTAACTGCAGGTAATTGCAGAGGGATATGTTGCTTCCTAGCAGAGGATTAGCCCTCAGCCTTCATAGTCTATCCTGTTGGGGCTATCCCCTATGACAGAGTAATCCCCACCTTTTTTTTGGGGTGGGGGTTGCTTTGATTCTAGATTTGGTCTTCAGAGGGTTGCACTGTTGAGCACCATTCTGATTTCCAGTTCAGTACCTAAACGCTTAGCTGTGAGTCTGGCTTTTCAGGGACTAAAATTGAGCCCTTTTGTTTAGCCTGTCAGTTTTTATTTGTGAAGTGGACAGATGTCCTATTCATATGTTGCAGTATTCATTACATGAGGGAGTTTCCCGACGTAGGCAACCCAACATTGGCCAGTGTACAAAAGACTTTTTTCCTACCATAGGTTGCATGGTATGTTGCATGTAGGCTGCGATCTGACAACTACCATAATAGTGATGTATGCATGCACCATCCTCTGAACTTCTCTGCCACCAAATCCGCATGCCAGATTCCAATGTATACAGTCTGACTGTGTAGTTTGCTTTTCAAACAAGTGCCCCATTGGGGAATTTTTTGACTAATTTGCTACTGTCTTTGGTTAGGGTTCATGTCATCCAAGAGGAGCAGGTTCTGGTATGGATGACAAATTCCATATAAGGATAGCCATTTCCAGGGTCTGTTCTGCGTAGGCCCAAACCATGACCACAGAAACTCATCTGTTAGGCGTTTGTCCCAAAGACCTTAATGAGTAGATTATCCTCTCTAGTTATCTACCCAGAGAACCAGAACTTAAAGCTGCTAGCAAAAAGTGCTATGGAGGGATCCTTGGGGGCCTGAGGGAGAGTTGAGTTTGAAGTGGAAGGCCAAAAAGCAAAGGCCTGAACCTTCTTCTGCACCTCTGGGTACCAGCATCTCTTGAGGCTGAGGAGAGCCCGGAGATGAGACCAGTTCACAGTTCAGATACACAGGTCGAGCCTGATGTCCAGGCCACCTTGGATCCAAGCATAAGCATATCCGCAGAGGCCAAGCAGGCATCTCACTTTGGATCTCCAAGGGGAACCATGGCTCATGATAATGGAGGGTCCTACGGGGATGCCTCAGATCCTTGTAAGGGAAGAGGTGGATTCTGATCTGATAGAATGTAGGCCTACATTGTGGCTTTCTACCCTATATAGGGCAGACTTGCCTGGGGGGAAAAAAAAGAAAACCGAACATTTATCTCTGGCAAAAGAACCTGCTAGCAACTAGCAGCAATTCACTCAGGGACTTTTCAATGCCCTTATATCCCTTAGGCCTCCCCCAGGCTTTACAGATCTCTCTGCCAGTACAGCCTCTCCACTTAAAAGGACTAGGGCAGAGGATTCTTCAGAGGAAGAGGCATCCTCAGGGAGGAATCTCTGAAGTACTCCTCACAGATCCTTTCCTCCCTGGATTATGCCTCCTCAGAAGAAGAATCCAGTGGAACAGATTTGCCTATGAAAGACCTTCCCTTTGGAGAAACTCTAGCTAAAATGAGACCATTTTAAATGAGACGGCACCAAAGTATCTGAAGTACAAAAAAGATACTGTGAGCTACTACAGGAGGAATCACCTAGCCCATCTACTATTCCTCCTGTCTTGCCTGCCTTTCTCTGCTTTTGCCTCAACTTCACAGACACCAGATTCCCTTCCCCAAAGAAACCGTACCGCTTCTGTAAGGTCCAGAGGACTGCACGTTCGTCTTCAGATGACCTTCTGCGGGCCCTTCTGTGGGCCCTTCTGTTATTATTGTGGCTTCTGTCAAGCCATCAAGTTTGCTGCTCTCTATTACCCTCCGACCATCAGATACGGATATCAGGACCCTGAATAGGTTAGGAAAAAAGATGTAAACATCTGCCACTCTAGCATTTAGGGCCATAAATTATCAAATTTGCATGACCAAATTTGCTGTAGAGCTTATGTTCCAACTTTCATAGGTAATTACAAACTTGCCTGATTCAGAAAATAAAACCTTGGCTACTTCCTTGCTTGGTGTACTTTCTCAAATAGCATGTGTTTCCATAAAATGCATCTGTGATGCCGCAGAAGCCTCCACCAGAGGAGCTGAATCTGGATCAGTATTACAAAAATCCTCTTGGCTGATTCTTCAGCTCCTTACGTGAGGACATAACGAAACGTATGGATGCTCCATTGGACAACTGCTTTGTTTGGCCCTGGAGCTGCTAACTTGTTCAAATCATTGCTGGAAAAGGGTAAAGAATTACAAGAATTGAAAGACATTTTTGTTTGTCTAGTACCAAAGTTCCAAAGAAACCACCCTGCAAAACCTGTTTGTGCATAGGCATTCACGTCCCCCACAACCCGCAACAAAAGTCACAGGAGACCACAACAGAAAGGAAAGAAGGAAGGACAAAAACTGTAACTTCAAAGTGTTCACAACGAAAGAAAGCAGGAACCACAAGCTGCACGTAAACACTTTAATAGACCACACGAAAAATGCCACATTATATCAGTAAATCAAGCGCTTACACTCTGTCAATACCGAGCTTTGTCAAGATAAAAACCTACTAACCTTATTCTCATTAAATAGAAATGGTCTTAAGTCATGTGACTTAAATTGTATAAAAATCAATTAATTAAACTGTAATCTATTTGTAACCAAAATTAAAACTAAAACGGTGGACAATCATACTACAGTATGTCTAGCTTCGACGTTGTTCAATATATTGTATATAATATATTTTTAAGATTTTTAAGAGTGTTCAAAGACAAAAGACTACAACTTTAACAAGAAACTAATAATTTCTTCACTACTTCAGAATATAAAAATTTTTCCATTGCATAATGATACTGTTTAAATATTTAACTAATTTAGACTTAATCCTAAAATATGAACATCTAAATAAATACATACAAAAATACATTTTATCTCCAAGTATAAAACAAAAGTTCTAAGACATTGTTAAAAACATTATTAAAAACATTTTTAAAAAGTTTTTAAATACAGAAAATACTAAGTGAATGTGAAAATGTAAAAGATATATGAAAATATATAAAAATGAATACATTGATACCTAATTATAGACGGGCCATTCTTAGTTTTAGGACATTAATGAAATTAATGCTATCATTAAGACAAGGAAATTTACCAGCATCTAATTTAAGCTGCCAAAGAAGCTCCTTATATTCCAATCTGGTCTCCCAGTCACCTTCCCTGTTATCTACCATAACGTGTTCTAAAACAATAAATTTAAGTTCCATGTTCTGACACAAAATAGAATGCTTATAAAAAGCATTCGATTCTTTCTTTTTGGAGACGTCATATAAATGTTCGTAAATCCTCCTTCTCAAAGTTCTTTCTGTTTTTCCAATGTAAAAACTGACATTTTATACAAAAACCTAAATAGACTATACTTTTAGTTCCACAGTTTGAATAACAGTTTGCTTGAAAGAGGAACTTCCTCGATGGAATATAAAGTGAATCACTATTAATAATGGAGGCACATTGTTTACACATCCCACATTTAAATGTACCTTTTCTACAGTTAATCTTAGATGTTTTAGGCAATTGTTTCATTTCAAATAATTCCTTCATATTCGTGTCTCTTCGTCTAACAAAATTAGGATGCTCAGGAACTATATTTAGTTCATCATGAAGCGTAAGAACTGGCCAATGTCTTAGAACAACATCTTCAATTTGAATGGAATTATTAGAAAAAGTGTGAATGTAGTTATTCTGATGTTTGATCTGCTGGTCAGTATTACTATTGTCAACCTGGATATCACTTAATCCTAAAAGAGGGGGATATTTAGTTTCCATTGTTGGTGACCTCTTTGGCTAAAGTATTAACCAATGAAACAGGATAACCTCTTTCAACAAGCAAACCCCTTAGAAAACCAACTTCATGCAGATAGTAGTCTATAGTACTACACATTCTTGAAGCCCGAATGAGCTGCCCTTTAACAATGCCTTTCTTCTGGTGGAAAGGATGACCACTGTCAAAATGCAAGTATGAGTTGGAGAAAGTAGGTTTTCTATATAATTTATACGTAAACCTATGATTTGGAATATCTTTGAGAAGAGTTACGTCCAAATAATTCAACTCATCCTTACTGACCGTATAAATGAAGGACAAAAAAGTAGTAGTAGAGTTTATGTAGTTAACAAAATCATAAAAATCAGTTTCAGTTCCACTCCATAATAAACAGATATCATCCAAATATCTGGTATAATGCTTAATGTGATCAGCCCAACTGGTTGAGAAGATAAAAGTTTGCTCCCATTTATGGAGCACTATGTTAGCATAAAGGGGAGCACAAGGAGCACCCATCGCTACTCCTTTCTTTTGTTTATAAATTTCCCCATTAAAATAAATAAAATTATTTTCTAACACTATCTCCATAAACTCTACTAATAAGTTTGTAACATTAGCACTAAGGCTAGCTTCATTAACTAATATCTCATTAAACCAGTCTAGACCTATAGAATGTGGAATACTGGAAAATAACTCCACTATATCTATAGTAATCATTAAAAGCTCAGAATGAAATAACTGAGGTTTAATATTTTTAAGAAACTCCCATGAGTCTTTACAAACATGTTTCAAAGATAGAACAAAATTTTTTAATGTTTGATCAATACATTTACCTAGGGGTTCAGTAATACCCCCCGCCCCAGAAACAATAGATCTAAATTTTGAAGGATCTAAGCCTTTGTGCTTTTTGGGGATACCAGAAATTATCGGGGTCTTAGGTTTAGCTACATGGAGATAGTTATATAATTTCTCATTAATAGCACCTTGTAGTAGGTGGTCCATTAACAAAAAATTAATCTTTGATTAAACTAAATGCATTTCATTCTTAGAAACCAGCTCATATTGGTCAGAATCCTGTAACGTACTATGAAGATGGGCATCATAATCTGTAGTATACATTAAAACCACCCCACCCCCTTTATCAGGTTTCATAACCCTACAACCTTCATTTCTAAGGAGGTGTATTAAATCAATTTCTTCTAGGCTAATGTTCTGAGGTAAATTACTTATCTTCTTAGCGTGAACCTTCCTTATATCTTTCTCCACCAATTCCTCAAACATTTTAAGGGAGGGGTATATAGGGGGATTGAAAGTGCTAGTTCTAGAAAATAAACTCTTTTTAAAGGGTTGTCCCTTGAAGTAGAGTGTAAGGTTAAGCTGCCTAACAAACAGTTTGAGGTCCACCAGTGCGTTCGCTAAATTAAAGGAATGTAAAGGTACAAAATGTAAACCTCTAGTAAACAAACTAAAAAATTCATGTTTTAATTCAATTTCAGTAAAATTGTATATAGTGAAATTATTCTCCTTGTTAAGTGTACTCCACATTAGAATCATGCATGCAATAATGTGGTGATGAGGGGCTACCTATAATTAATTCATCATATTCATTTATTTGTGGATTTTGTTCCACCTAGACTGTTGGAACTTCGCCCCCCTCCCCTCCAATCTGTCTGGGGGAAACTGAAAATCCTGATGGGAATTTTTCTTCCCTTTCTCTGCCAACCTTTCACTCCTTCTAGGGAGTTCTATGGGCGTTACTGTAGTGTTATTGTTTGATGTGTTAACCTGATAGTTGGCTTTGTTGTTTTGGTTATTATTCAATCTTGTTCTTACAGGCAGCGGATATGCTGTTCCTTCTCTATATTCTTTAAGATCCCTCTCAAGTTTATTAATTTTACGGTTCAGGATTTTAACACAGAACTGATCAACTTCTTGAAATATTGTCATAATTTTTCTTAACAGATACAATGTTAATATTAACTAACGTTTCATTTAACACAGTCAAATCTTTTATTAGAATATTGGCCTTCGCCTCATATTCTTCTATCATTACTTCTAAAATTTCAATTCCTGTTCTGTTAAAAATATTGCACAATTTATTATAATGTATCGTTCCCGGCTGAACGTTGTTAGGGAACTTATAGCAATGTAAACCTTTTGGAACTCGTTTCACATTGACACATTCTTTCAAATAGTCTATTTCTAATTGATTTGCTTTATACGTGTAAAGTTTGTCTCTTAAGTTCGTTAAAATCGTGCTCAATGTCAGTTTTATCGTTAACAGCCACAGTACCTTGTTTGAACAAAAATTGTTGCCCAGCCCAAGCATTAAAGTCAAATTATTTGCGCCGATCACCGTTCCACTTGCTTGTTGTGTTAAAACTCTATTAGAGTCGCCACCATCTACACCTTTACTAGTTGTCGGTTCATCAGTGGATTCTGGCCAGAAGCTGTTGCCCACGCTCGACGTCTCATTAGGTATACGCCTCTTCCTCTGTTCGAGGCCATGTTGCTGTTGGTTGCCTGGTAACATGGAAGAGAATTCGCCCTTACTATTATTCAGGGCATTAGTAAGTTGTGTTAATAAACTTAAAATCTGATTAAACTCTGAACAAGTAACTGGTTTATCTTCGTCCGAGTTTTTTAAAAGCTGTGGATTATCTGCAAAGTCCACCTGGTCCACTTCTTCCACCATAAACTATAATTAAACTCAGAACACCAAAAAGGAAAATAGGACGGACAAAAACTGTAGCTTCAAAGTGTTCACAACGAAAGAAAGCAGGAGCCACAAGGTGCACGTAAACACAATAGACCACACGAAAAATGCCAAAATATATCCAGTAAATCAAGCACTTTCACTCGGTCAATACTGAGTTTTGTCAAGATAAAAACCTACTAACCTTATTCTCATTAAATAGAAATGGTATTAAGTCATGTGACTTAATTAAATTGTGTAAAAATTGTGTTTGTTTGTTGAAAGGGGTTATCCTGTTTCATTGGTTAATACTTTAGCCAAAGAGGTCACCAACAATAGAGAAAGTAAATATCCCCCTCTTTTAGGATTAAGTGATATCCAGGTTGACAACAGTAATACTGACCAGCAGATCAAACATCAGAATAACTACATTCACACTTTTTCTAACAATTCCATTCAAATTGAATATGTTGTTCTAAGACATTGGCCAGTTCTTACGCTTCATGATTAACTAAAAAATATAGTTCCTGAGCATCCTAATTTTGTTAGACGAAGGGACACGAATATGAAGGAATTATTTGAAATGAAACAATTGCCTAAAACATCTAAGATTAACTGTAGAAAAGGTACATTTAAATGTGGGATATGTAAACAATGTACCTCCATTATTATTAGTGATTTCACTTTATATTCCATCGAGGAAGTTCCTCTTTCAAGCAAACTGCTATTCAAACTGTGGAACTAAAAGTATAGTCTATTTAGGTTTTTGTATAAAATGTCATAGTTTTTACATTGGAAAAACAGAAATAACTTTGAGAAGGAGGATTTATGAACATTTATATGACATCTCCAAAAAGAAAGAATCTAATGCTTTTTATAAGCATTCTATTTTGTCAGAACATGGAACTTAAATTTATTGTTTTAGAGCAAGTTATGGCAGATAACAGGGGAGGTGACTGGGAGACCAGATTGGAATATAAGGAGCTTCTTTGGCAGCTTAAATTAGATGCTGGTAAATTCCCTGGTCTTAATGACAGCATTATAGGTTCATAGGTTCGTACTAGGCTATCTGCCCTAGGGCATTTATAAGCCTAGCCAGAGTGTGTGTGTGTGTGGCTTTCACCACCCCTTAGGATGAGAATACTACGACCATTTAGGGTTTAGTTTACTGTGCCTCTGTCTAGTAGTGACACAGAGATGACCCCTGGGGTAAACCTACGATCTCCCATCCACTCGTCAAGATTTCTCTTGAATAGAGTTAGTGAGGGGCTCTGCCTAACATGGACTGGGATTCTGTTCCAGAGTGTAGGGAGCCTCTGGGTTATGAATCTGTCCCTCCAGCACATCCTATTTATTTCTGTGTTGAGGTTCAAGTCTCTTGCTCTTGTGGCTCTGATGGATTTGGATTTTCTGAGGTGGAGCATGTCCATTAATTCCGGATTGTACATGGCCTTGTACGTCGGGCACAGATCACCTCTGAGTAGGCGGTATGCGACTGAATAGAGCTGGAGTTTCTTCAGCCGGGCAGCATATGACATATGTTTGAGACCCTTTATCCTCTTGGTGAGGAACTTTTGGGGTCTTTCCAACTGCTGCAGGTGTCTGGTGAGATGCATCCCAAATGGGGCATTGTACTCAATCATTGGCCTGATAAGAGAAGAGTACAGGGGCACAATGACCTCTCTTGATCTAGGTGTGAATCCTTTCATAAGGTGGGAAATATAGAAGGTCTTCCTAACCACTTTGGCAATGTGAGTGTCAAATGAGAGGTTACTGTCAACTTGGGTCCCTAGGTCCCTGATTACCTCTTCTGTACTTAATGGATTACCACCTATGTGGTAATTTGTGGGTACCTTGTTTTTCCCAAAGGGTATGACTATACATTTTTTGGCGTTCAGCTTAAGGCCATGGCTCTGGCACCAATTATCCGTTTCTATGAGGCCTCTTTGAAGGATGCTTGTGTCTGCTGGAGTATCAGTTATGGCGCCCAGTTTGCAGTCATCTGCGAACTTTGTCAGCCACAATCCTCCTATGTTTGCCTGCACCTCGGAAAAATAAATGCCAAACAAGAGGGGTCCCAGGACTGAGCCCTGTGGGACACCGCTTGTGACCGGCTTAGAGTCTGACATGGCTCCAGCAACTCTGACCCTGTGGGTTCTGTCCTTGAGCCAGTTTGCAACCCATCTTGTGACATATGGGTTTACATTTAAGCTGGTGAATTTGTCTATGATGCCCGGGTGGGGTATTGTGTCGAAGGCTTTTGCAAGGTCAAGGTAGGCTGTGTGAACTGCCTTACCCTCATCAATGGCCTTAGTGACTGTTTCAAAAAAGTTGACCAAGTTCAGAAAGCAGGATCTGCCCTTGACAAAGCCAAATTGGGTAGGATCCAATGTCTGTAGGTCCCCAATGTCTTTGTTTGAGTTCCATAATGATCCTCTCCATAGCTTTGCAGACCAGGCTCGTCAAGCTTATGGGGCGGTAATTTCCAGGGTCCGTAGAAGCACCGCCTTTGTGGAGTGGGACCACTGTTGCTGTACGCCACTCTTTGGGTACGTATCCTGTAGTAAGGCTAAGATTAAACATCAGCCTTATGTGTGGGTTTAGTTCCTCTTGGAGTTCATGTAGCACACAGTCCAGTCCCATTGATGCTGTGTTTTTAGCTTTAGAGAGGGTGGCTCTCACCTGGGCATCTGAGATGTTAGGGAGGCTACACTCTGCTGGGATAGATATTTCTCCTTTTGGGGGGGAGGGGGAGGAGAAATTTGCACTGAACCTGTCTGCCAGAATGTTGGCAATGTCTGTGGGTTCAATGTATTTTGTGTCATTTTGGACTAACTCTGAGCATATCTGGGAGTTTCCACCCAGGTTTCTAACATAGCTAAAGAAGGCCTTGTGATTGTCTTTTGTGTCTCTTGCGATTTTTCTCTCAAAGTTGGCCTTGGATGATTTTGAGTGATCGTAATTTTTTGCTAGTATTGATCAGAGATGCCTTCCCTTTTAGGGATTTTGCTCTGTCATGTAGTAGCTTCCTCCTCCTGTTGTAAAGTTTGTTTATGGCTGGGGTCCACCAGACCGGGGGCCTGCCTTTGGGGGAATGGATCTTGGTTTTATTTGGGATTGCATGATCCATGCATTCTTGAAGGTGCCCGTAGAAGGCATTTGTAAAGGATTCAGCAGTGTGGGTTGTGGTTTCCACTGGCCCAGGGGCCTTGAAGGATACCACTTCAGTCTTAAGAAGTGTGAAGTTGGCTTTTGAGAAGTTCTTCACTGTGGTCTTTTGTGCAGGGGGTGGGGGCGGGATGTGGATTTCCAGTGAGATTAATTTATGGTCTGATCTCACCAATGAGAGATATACTTCCGGTCTGGAGCATTTTGTCCCCATGTTTGTGATGATCAGGTCTAGTATTTTATCTCCTCTTGTGGGAATGGTGACTAGTTGTTCCATCGCATTTGAGTTTATGAATTCTAGGAACCTTTGGGCTAGGGTGTTGGGGCTTGAGTAATGTTCCCAGTCTATGTTTGGGTAGTTGAAGTCTCCCAATATGATGGTATTTGGAGAGACATTCATACTCTCCAGTGTCTTCAGGAAGGCTGTGTGGGGTTCCTGAGTTTGAGAGGGTGGTCTGTAGCATGCTACAAACTGTAGGGCAGTTTTGCCTATGGTTAGTTGCACCTGGATGGTCTCCGATGCTTCGTGCGTTGCCACTAACCTGGAGGTGTGGGTATCTTTGATGAATATGGATACTCCCCCTCCTTTTGTGGTTCAGTCCAAGTTTTGGGGCCGGAAAGCATGATATGAGGTAAAACCTGATAGTGCTGGGGTGCTCACAGGAGCCTTGAACCAGGTTGCAGTCACTGCACAGACATCGATGTTCTCCATACTGAGGAGGGCTTCGAGAGCGTGCATCTTGAGGTTTAGACTTCTGGCATTGAGCAGTATTACCCTTAGTTTTTTTCCACTTGTGTTTTCTAGGGAGGTAGGTTTGTCATTTGAGCCTTGCCTAAAAAAGGCACTATGGGGGTGGCAAGAGCCTTGGCCAATATCTGGAAGCCCAGGGGTGACAGGTGCAAGCCATCCCTTGCGAAGCAGCATGGCTCGTCAAGCATGTCATCCCAAGCAGACCGACATTGGATCCCCTTAGAATGACACCAGTAATTAAGCCAATTGTTAAAACTGATCATTTTGTCTTTGTACTGTGGCATCATTCTTGGTGAGAGTAAGATGCTGCTCAGGGTCAGGGTCATATTGGCCTGGGCTACATAATCAGAGAGCTCCTCTGTCTCTTCATGTAGTCCAGGGAGGTACATCTCAGGTCATTCACACCGGCATGGACAATGACCGAGTCATATTTGTACTTGCTGTGGAGTGACCTGAGTGCTTGTGTTATGTGGCGGATTCTAGCGCCTGACAGGCAGCTTACTGTGACCTTTTCCTTGTTCAGTCTGGTGAGCGGGACGTCAGTGTGTCTGACTATGGAGTCACCTATTACAAGTGTGTCTGGCATGTTTGGCCTTAAGGGCTGTGACTGTTTAGCACACTGACTTTGTGAACTATGTGTTGCATGTGCTATGTCTTGAGGTGGCGGTTGCTTGGGTGTCTGCTTTGGAGGCCTCTGTTGTTTTGGTAGATTTTTAATCAGCCTCCAGTATGTTTTTGTGTGTTTATGTGTTTGGTTTGCAGTTGTGATAGTTCTGTGTGAGACTGGGTTTGTGGTGTGCGTGGTTACCTTCTCCTCCTGACTGGTCTTGCCAGTTCTGAGTTGAGAGAGCTCAGCCTCCAGTTTGGCTATATAGTTGCATCTCTCGCATATATTTGTATTTGTTGGGAGGAGGAGAGGGTTGTCTGTGTACATGAGGCAATTGTAACATTGCCTCAAGATTCCCAGATTCGCGAGCTGAACAGGAGAGGACGCCAGCAACTGACCCTTCGACATGCTAGAATAGTGAAAAAGATTGCTGTGTAACTGAGTCAGAAAGGACCTATAGGGAAATGTACTCAAGGGAATTTAGGTGAATGAAGTACTTTCTTTTGTTTGAGTGCTTTACTTGTATAAAAAATGCTTTAGGAGCAAGTGCTGAGCTTTTCAGATGGAGAATAGGCTGTTTAGATTGCAAGTAGAGCAGTTCTAAGGGAAAAATTGAAGAGCAGACTTTACAGAGCCAGAAATAGTCTAAATTTGATTAACCGGCGCTGCCCGATGCTGCTCTATGAGCAACTTCGCGCAAAAGCGCACAAAAATGGGCTTTATAGCAGGGGGGTTGAAGAGAGCCAGGAATTGACCCAAAATGGCCAATAAACTACAAGTTGCTGAGCTGGAACCACTCCTCTAGGGACAAATAAGTTGCTCAGTGCTCCCCACTCTCACTGGTGAACAAAGAAGCTTCCTCTTATCCAATTAAGGATATGGATAGCACAGGAACTAAGACAAAGCCCAGAGATCAGCAAAATCTGAAGACTGGAGTATTCTAGTTCAGTAAGGCGGGAAAACAAGGATTTTTTTTTTTTTTTTTTTTTTTTTTTTTTTATATATATACAGAGACAGAAGGAAAAGATACAGTAGCAAACAGTAAATGCTATAAAACGGCTAGCGCACTTGAGTGTGTTAGCCTAACAGTTAAATTAAACAAAAATAACTTTTTAAAGTGCAAACAGTTTAGAATCAACACAGGTACAATATAAACAATATGCAGAGCTGTTTTTTAGGCGAAATGCAGTTGTGATACAGTAATTAAAGCGAAAGCCAGAAAAAATACTTAAAAATCAAGGAAAATCACTCTTTCACTCTCTGCTGCTTGTAGAACTCAGCAGGACACCACGAGGAGCCGTGCTGAGTCGTATACAAGCGAAAAAGTGGGCAAAAACGGGCTTTATAGCAGGGGGTTGAAAAGAGCCAGGAATTGACCCAAAATGGCCAATAAACTACAAGTTGCTGGGCTGGAACCACTCCTCTAGGGACAAATCGGTTGCTCAGTGCTCTCCACTCCCACTGGTGAACAAAGAAGCTTCCTCTTATCCAGATAAGGATATGGATAGCACAGGAACTAAGACAAAGCCCAGAGATCAGCAAAATCTGAAGACTGGACTATTATAGTTCAGTAAGGTGGGAAAACAAGGATATTTTTTTTTTTTTTTTTTTTTTTTTACACAGAGACAGAAGGAAAAGATACAGTAGCAAACAGTAAATGCTATAAAACGGCTAGCGCACTTGAATGTGTTAGCCTAACAGTTAAATTAAACAAAAATAACTTTTTAAAGTGCAAACAGTTTAGAATTAATTTGATTAGTGTCCTAAAACTAAGAATGGCCCGTCTATAATTAGGTATCAGTGTATTCATTTTTATATATTTTCATATATCTTTTACATTTTCGCATTCACTTAGTATTTTCTGTATTTAAAAACTTTTTAAAAATGTTTTTAATAATGTTTTTAACAATGTCTTAGAATTTTTGTTTTATACTTGCAGATCTAATGTATTTTTGTATGTATTTAGATGACAATTTTAATCCTAAAATATGAACAAGTCTAAATTATTTAAATATTTAAACAGTATCATTATGCAATGGTAACATTTTTATATTCTGAAGTAGTGAAGAAATGATTAGTTTCTTGTTAAAGTTGGAGCCTTTTGTCTTTGAACATTATCTTAAAAATATATTATATATATTATAATATATTGAACAACGTCAAAGCTAGACATACTGTAGTATGATTGTCCACTGTTTTAGTTTTAGTTTTAATTTTGGTTACAAATAGATTACAGTTTAATTGATTTTTACACAATTTAATTAACAAGTCACATGACTTAATACCATTTTTATTTAATGAGAATAAGGTTAGTAGGTTTTTATCTTGACAAAGCTCGGTATTGACCGAGTGAAGGCACTTGATTTACTGGATATATTGTGGCATTTTTCGTGTGGTCTATTAAAGTGTTTACGTGCACCTTGTGGTTCCTGCTTTCTTTCGTTGTGAACACTTTGAGGAGACCACAACAGCCTTATGGACCTTCTGGCAACTCCACCTAAGCAGCCCTTTCCTGACACAGTCCTCTCTCTAACTGTTCCGCCCATCTAACCCATATCCCACTTTCCCAGCACCTTCCCCTGTCCCTACCAACCTGGAAAAGCATAACAGAAGACTCCTGGGTCCTCTCCATTATTCAAAGTGGTACTTTATGGTGTGGAACCAACAACCGTCCTTCCTCCCAGGGAACAAGTACCTTTTTTCCCCCCAGAGGTTCTGGTAGAATTGATGAACCAAGGGACCATCCAGAGTGTTCCCAAAAACCACTTGGGAAAAGGATTTTTATTCCAGGTAGGAAGGTCCTTTGAGACCCATTCTCAACCTGTCTCATTTCAGTACCTTTCTAAGGGTATCCACTTTCCACATGCTGACCCTAAAGACTTTGTCCCTCTTATTCTGCCTCAAGCCTTCATGACTACTTTGGATATCAAGGATGCATATCTGCACATCCCCATCCTGTCTCAACTACAGAAAGTTTTTACACTTCTCTGTATCATGATATTTTCAGTTCTGTGGTTTGCCCTTTGGACTTTCTACCACACCAAGGGTCTTCAGCAAATGCCTATCTCTAGTGACTGCCCACTGCAGACTTCAGGTACACATTTTTCCTTATCTGGACAGCCTTCTCCTGCTAGCTACCTCCACAGAGAAGTTGGAAAGAAATATAGCCCTTGCTGTCAATTTTCTACAAAGTCTGGGGTTCACCATTAACTTAAAGAAATCGGTCGTCATCCCCTCACAGGATCAGATTTTCCTGGTGTGCAGGATACAATCAGATTTTAGAAAGGTCTCTACCCCCACAAAAGGTACAGGACCTCATCCTCTACTTCAGAAATCTTCTTCTGGTTCTCCACATTACAGCCAGTGTTCCTCTGGGTCTTGGTCCTCATGGCACCCACCATTCTCACGCTCCCCTTAGCCAAACTGCTCATGAGAAAATGGGAATGGTATCTAAAGTCAGTTTGGATGCAGCACCAGCACCTCCCAGAATTCTCCATTTCTCTCGTCCTTGTCTGAAGAGAACTTCAGTGGTGGATATATCAGGTGTCACTCAAGCCATGACTCCCCTTACACACTCATGCTCTTTGCCAAGAGATCTTCACAGACGCTTCAGACGTAGGCTGGGGAGCAACCTTCAGCCACTTGAAATCTCAAGGGGTCTGGTTTCCATCTCAACTGAAGGAACACAATGTAAGGGAGATGAGGATGCTACTGTTGACCATGCAGACCTTCCATCTGCTTTTCCAACCAGGACCTCTAAAGCTGTTCACAGACAATATGACAGTCCTCTGGTATGTGAACAAATTGGGGGGGGGGGCAAATCTTGCCTGTTATGGAGGCTAGCTGTCCAGGCTTGGGAGCTGGCAGTAATATTCCAGGTGACCCTTCAGGCAGTGTACATCCCTTCACAAAATTGTGTGGCTGATTATCTGAGCAAGTGCGAAACATGATCCCAGGAATGGATGCCTCAAAGGAATGTGTTTCTAGACATTGTCCACCAGTGGGGTATTCCTGAAACTGACCTTTTTTGCCTCCCCATGAACAGACAGCTTTCACAGTTTTGTACCAGAGAGCCTCATCCTCCGGTCTGGAAAGTGGATGGCCTTTCTTTCTCTTGGAAGGGGATGTTTCTATATGCATTTTCTCTCCTTCCCCCCTCATTCGAAATGTTCTGTCCAAAGTTCAGCAAATAAACCCAAAATCTTGCTGTTGACTCCCTTTTGGCCAAGACAGCACTGGTTCCCTCTCCTCTTGCATTTAGCGAAGGGCAGTCACCACAAGTTAACTCAGTGGACTGTCTCACACAGGAAAAAGCGGCTCTTATCTCCATCCCCCACCTGTTAACTCTCCAACTGACCCTTTGGGTGATAGGGTACTAATTCCTTTCAGACACCTATTCTCTGAGGATATGCTTACAGTCCTGCAGGAGACCAGGAAACCAAATACCAGAAAATCTTTAGCTAAGTGGAAGAGATTTTTTAATATGGTATCTGAAATGAAACCATGCTCCAGTGACTATGGAACTTCCCCTGGTTTTATCTTGTGTGAGGTGCTCAATCCTGGCTCGTCTTACTCTTCAGTGATTGCCCAAATGTCAGCTGTATCTTCCTGTCTGCCTCTAACTTCCCGCTTAGCTAGAAGATTTGAGGCTGAACAATTTCTTAAAGGTGTCCTAGACATTAGACCTCCTAGGAAATGTATTCCACCTCCGTGGGACCTTAACTTTTGTTTTGGAAAAGCTGACTCTCGCCCTTCCAGCCAGCTTCCCTGTAGTACTGCTCCTGGAAAGTTGTTAGTCCTAGCTTTGATTTCAGCCAGGCGAGTGTCTGAACTAAAGTCCCTTATGATATCCCCACCCTTTCTGGTCTTCCACAAGGACAGGGATTCCCTGCACACACACTCATTTATGGCTATGGTAGTCAATGACCTGTCTTTAAATCAGCCCATCTACTTGCCTACCTTTTTTCCCTCGCCCAGAACCATAGTAAGAGGGTGCTCCATACTTTAGATGTGAACAGACGGCTTAGATTTTATTTAGACAAAACCAAAGCAGTTAGTCATATCAGCTTTTTGTTTCTTAACACTCCAGGGATCTGGGGCAGGCGGTTTCCAAGCAGACTGTTTTTTCCTGTATTTCCAAGACTATTAACTTTTGCTACACTCACCATGGCAAGACACTCTTCCTCTGTCAGGGCACACTCCACCAGGGCTGTTACCTCATCTGGGGCCTTTTTCAAGGGATTGGATACAAATTCAAGTCTTGAGGCAGCTGCATGGACCTCAGTCCATACCTTCACCAAACAGTAGAAATTGAATGGCATCTCTAAATTTAGAGCAGGGTTTGCCAGGGCCATACTGCATGGCTTCTGGAAAGCTCCTCTGCTACACCTTCCTCCCTTACTTCATGAGTTTCGGTATTCTTCCTCATGTAATGAATGCTGCAGCAGAGGAATAGAAGGACAAAGGATAGTTGTGTAAAATGTCCTCTTCACTGTTGCCGTATTCCTACCCCTTGCCCCAGGTCTTGCTTCTTGGATGATTCTTACCCTACTTCCTTAGGCTGGCATTCCTCCTGGGGCAATCAGTTCTGAGGATGGTGCGTTGCGTCACAGTTATGGCTGTCATCTGGTCACAGCCTATATGCAGCATACCATGCACCCTGCAGTAGTAAGTCTATTTTATAGTGGCTGACGTCAGGTCGTGTAGAGGGGGAACTCCCTCATGTAATGAGTAATGCAACAGTGAAGAGAAGGACATCTGTCGTTATGGTAAGATTTTACACCACTATTTTTTTTCTTCTGGTTGGCTTGAGGCCAAGATTTTTTTTGAATTATACAGAATAATAGATCTAAAGCAAGTAAGCTTTAATTTTGTCAAGAGTGCCCATTTGGAGAGAGTGCATTGGGAAAAGCTATTCTGATTTTATTTTATGAAGACGGTTTAAAATAGCTTTCCTATATTAACTACAGAACTTTTCTGACTTAAGAATCACTGCTTCAGTAGAATTCCTGATGCATGAAAGTTACAGACATATCCATATGTAAATTACTTTTTAGATCTGTCAGACATCTGCAGAGTAGGACATATTCTCCCTGTGTTGTAAGATACTGGTAATAAACTAATGTAGAGAGCAACTTGCGTTTTCAGTTTTCTACCACAAGAAACAGTTGCTTGCTGACTTCTTTCTGTGCTTCTTCCTAGCTAGTTCATGCATCACAGTTGTGATCTTTTTTACTGATTTGTTTTTTTTTTTTCATCATTTACTGTTGCTCCTTTCATCTGCTTCTCTAGTTTCCAACTAACCATCATTCTTTCCATTGATGTTTCCTTTGGGTGAATGTTTGGTTGCTGGAGGTTGTCATCTAGGCACCAGTCAAGGTTTTAGTTTACAATGCCATAACCCTTTCCCCACCATAGTCCTACAGCAGCTTAACAAAGCCAAGTATTTGGTGCCCCTATATGCTTCTGTACATGTTTAGCTCCAGTTAATAGCCCTTATTGTTTAGCCTGTGCATGTCATGTCCTTTGTGTCAGTGCAACACACTGCCTTTGCTGGATGTTAGAATTTCAGGAGTCTGAGCTACTCTACCTCCCCTCATGATGGACAAGTCTATCCATCCATCCACAACCCCTTTTTCCCATTTTTGCACATAGGGTTGGGGTGTCACTTCAGCAGTGACAATCTAGGATCTTCCATACCACACACTCGCATACACACAGCTTTTGGCAATTTAGAGTATCCAATCCACCTACTTGCACGTCTTTGGACTGTGGGAGGAAACCAGAGCACCCAAAGGAAACGCATGCAAACACAGGAAGGACATGCAGACTCTGCACAGAAGGCACCCCAGTCCTTGTGTGAACACAGGGGAGGACATGCAGACTTTGCACAGAAGGCACCCCTACCAAGAATCAAAACAGGGGAAACTATTGCTGTGTGACAACAGCTCTATCTGTGCTGCTTTTCATGTTAGAAGCTTACTCCCACTCTTATCAGCTAGCTGTGCAACATATAGGCAACTGTATGTGTTTCTGAGTTACATTAAGGCTTTAATCTTACTGTACCGTAGAGTTATCTTAGCTGCCAGTAACTGAATTTTGTGATGTTTTAGAATTATTTT
This sequence comes from Protopterus annectens, assembly GCF_019279795.1. Taxonomy (NCBI): domain Eukaryota; kingdom Metazoa; phylum Chordata; order Ceratodontiformes; family Protopteridae; genus Protopterus; species Protopterus annectens. The sequence goes on along the minus strand of NC_056729.1, from coordinate 613,115,157 downwards.
TGTGTGCATTTTTCACGAGATTTTCAGGAAAAAGATCACCAGTACATCTGCCTGTGGGGAAAAAAGTTCTGCCAAGTACCATTTTCCAGTGTGTGCCTTGCCTTGGAAGAGGGAACCAAGCCACTGCTTATGACTGCTAAAAAGCTTATATGGGGACAAGGGATGCCCACTTCTCCTGTGGAAGTACCTTATTTGAGCAAGGGTGTGAGAAATCTATTGATGGTAAAAGATGGTGCAAGTTTGAGAAACACTGAATGTTAGTAATGTTTTCAGTGAGTACAGTTGACTTGGGGACAGTGTTAATCTTGCCTACTGAGGATCCCAGTCTTGGAAAGTTATGTATTCAGCAACCCCATAGTCCAGGCTCCTTTGTTAGTATCATTTTGGCTTTTGTTAGCCCCCTTTGAGCAGATGTCAGATGACAGCATTTGAGGCAAGTAAGGTTGAAGGTACTTTTGTAAGTGTACTACACCTGGATGCTAGTCCGAAGCCCCCCTCCCCCATGAGGGGGTGCCGGCTGTGCATATGAACCCAATGTTACAAGCCTCAGCCCTGCCAGGAGATCCTGAAATTTTTGATAGAGCATACTCCTCTGGTATTTCTTTTAATATCAGGCCTTTTTTACATGGCATCTAGGTCCCCGGGGCAAGCTAACTGCATTCTACCAAGGCTTATAATAAAATGTTGGATAGGTAAGGGCCTATTCCACCACAGAGTCAAGGCTGTTAGTTGTGGTAATCAAGAAAAGGTAGCTTTATTTGTAGATATTTTGTAATTAATCCTAAAATATAGATTTTGGTGCTGTAGACTATTTTGAGACTTCTCTGGATATAAAATAAAACAAAAGCTGTAGTAATAAATTATGCACCCATGCATGAACTGGTTCAGTTGCATCCATATTTATGGGAACATAAGATAAAGTATTTGGATGTATGGACTGAAAAGGATTCTGTTATGGCAGATAGGGATATGTGGGAAGAGACTAAACATGAAATCCAAAACTTAAACTGGAAGATCTTGGATGTTCTTTGTGTTTCACTGTTGCAGTCTTACATTTGGGTAATCTGCTGGCAGGTTGCCCTCAGTCGGCCTGAATAACAAAGTCTTGGGTCCTGCGTCGGTTGCTGTCTCCTCTTCCATGACGTCAGGTCATCAGGGGTGTAAAACATGCATCCAACGCCATTTTCTTCAGTCTTTCTTGCTGCGTGGTGCCCGAAGCAGAAGCAGTTCGCAAGTGCCGGTCGGCCGACTCCTGAAATTTTCGCATTCGAGTTTCAGAACCGAAGTCTTCAATTTAAGCTAAGTACCCCGTTGGGGAAACGTTTTCTTGCTCCTTACCGATGTCAGTAAAAGTTCATAATTGCATTACTTGTGGGAAGCAAATACCTCAAGGATTTTCATTTGTACTGTGTTCCTTGCCTAGGCCCAGATCATAATGTGCCTTGCTGTCTGTTTTTTGCTAGATTTAACCAACGCACTAGTAAGCATCTATATTTTTGCTTCAAAATGTTTTAGATCCAGATTTAATTACCCTGAAATGTCGTCTGTTAGCAATCAGACTACTGGAGTTCACAAAAAATGCAAAGAAAAAGACAGACAGTGTAGGTCCAAAACCGACAACGAAGCTTCTCCTAAGCCAGTCACCGGTTCGTCGGTACTTAGTGAGGAGCTTTCGCAGCCCCTGATACCCGCTACGTTTGAGTCACAGCCTTCTACCGAGATCCATGTGGAGTCCGGTATGCCGTGAGATTCTCTGAGTATTGTACCCGCGGATGTGTCTCCCTTGGATGGGTCCGGAGCCGCTGAGCAGGCACCGGCTTCTGAGGGTGGTTTCAGGCCTCAACACTTGTATATAAAACTGACGCCAGCTTTAAAAACAAGATCAAAAACATCTTCTAAGGCTAAAAAATCGACACATGAGCCACGTGCTCAGGCCCCTATACCTAAAAAACAGATTATCAAAATGGCTGAGGACTTAATTACCTTGTTCAGGGCTTCCCAACCCCCCCTGCTAAGAGGCCTAGGCAAGACACTGACTATGAATCTTCAGATTAGGTTTCCATTTCTTCTGATCAAGAATTTTCTATTCCACCCTATGAGGATTCAGATGCAGAAGAATCCATCCCATCTGCATCTCCTGCTGAGGATTATTCTTTTGGTGAAACCTTGCAGACTTTAAGGGAACATTTTCATTGGGAGAGTCAGGATTTCTGTGGATCAAAAAAGAGGCTTGGGGATTTCCTCCTTCCTCAGCATAGGCCTTTGGCTGTACCTCTTGTTATTAGACATTGTTGATGTGTTTTCTGAATCAAGCATGGCTCCTGATTCCCTACCTCTGGCTCCTAGTAAGCCAGACAGATATCACAGGGTTCCTGACTCCCACAAATCTCTATTCAAAAATCCAGCAGCTGATCCTATCTCACAGGGCCCCAAAGGTGTAAAGGCCTCTACAGCCAAAAATCCTACCCCCTCTGATAGAGATTCCAGGGCGCTGGATATATGGGGAAAGAAGGTTTACACGTCTGCAACCTTGGCAATTAGGGCCTTAAACTGCCAGTTTCATATGCTTAAATATCAACAGCATGTTTTGTGCTTATTGAAACAGAAAATTATGTTGATTTCTGATTGTGTGGAAAATAAAGAATTACAGGAATTGTTGCATGCAGCAGAACAGGTTGAAAAGCATACTTTGCAGTGTGGTTTTGATTCCTTGGCGGCCTCTTGCAGGGCCACAATTACTGGATCTGTGATTAGAAGGCATGCCTGGCTCAAGGGGCAAAATCTGCCTGATCATGTTAAAGCTAAATTGTTGGATGCCCCTTTACAGCATGATACTCTGGTAATAAGGCAGAAGAGGTTTTAAAGAAAATGGAAGACAAAGCTAAATCTATGCAAACTGTAAAAGATTTCTTACAAGTGCAGCCACCCAGGTTCAGTAGGCACTGGCCTACTAAAAATTGGTCCTTTCCTGTGTCCAACAGAGCCTCTCAAGGCAAATCCAGGCGCTCAAAAGGCTCTCTAGATACCAGTCACAGGGTTCTTACAGGTCAAAGCAACAGGGTGCCTCCACCTCCAAATCTGGAGGAAACAAAGCACAACCCTACAGTAAGCAGTCTCAATGACTTCCCTCTACCTTCACCGAGCACTTATCTTTTGGCAGCCCCCTTGGGGGGAAAATTAGCACTTAATGCTCAAAATTGGCAGTTAATTACCCAGGACAAGTGGGTATTAAACATAGTATCCCAAGGGTACAGATTTCATTTCCATACTTTGCCAATTCCAAATGGTTGGCCAGATCTGCCACAAAATCAATGGGCAGAGGCTCAGAAACAAGTTACGCCCCTCATGGATATGGGGGCTATTCAACCAGTACCAGAATAGGAAAAAGGACAAGGTTTTTATTTGACTGTTCCTGGTACCCAGAAAAGACCATGCCTGGCGTCCAGTACTGGACTTATCAATTTTGAACATGTTCATGGACATTCCAAAATTCAAAATGCTGACTTTACAACAGCTACTGCCTATGCTGGGCAAGAACGCTTGGTTAGTGACTCTAGACTTGAGGCATACCTGCATATCCCAATAAGGGAATCGTGCAGAAGATACCTCCACTTCAAGGCAGTTTTTTTGCATTACCAATTCTCTGCACTGCCCTTTGGCTTATCTACTGTACCCAGGGTCTTTACAAAGTGCCTGGCACCAGTAATTGCATTCGGCAGATAAAGAAGCATACAAATTTATCCTCGACTCTCATTCAAGCAGAGAACAAGGACATTCTTCTTCAACATCTGGCATTTGTAAAAAGGCTTCTAACATGCCTAGGGTACACAAACAAAAAGAAATCACAACTAGTACCCTCTCAAATAATTACATTCCTGGGTGCAAGCTTGAATACAACTGCCCAGATGGCTTAACTTATGCCAAACAAAGGCAACTGACAGTATACTTCAAACAGATGACAACAAAAACCCAGTTATCTGCAAGACATATTCTGCAGGCTTTGGGGTTCATGGCATCCAGCATTCTACTAATTCCATATGCAAGACTGCATATGAGTAAACTTCAATGGTATCTAAAAAGTTTATGGAGTCAACATTGTCACAGTCTAGAAACAATGATTCCTCTCATTACCTGCCTACAACAGGAGTTTCTTTGGTGGTCAGAGACGGTCACCAAAACAAGGGACTGTCATTCACTCTACACCCTGCCACCCAAACCCTTACTACAGATGCATCAGACTATGCTTGGGGGGTCCACCTGGTGGGGAGATGCATTCAGGGCATATGGAGCCCAAAACAAATGTATCTGCATATCAACCAGAAAGAGATGCTAGCTGTTCAGAATGCTCTGACAGCCTTCAAGGGCTTACTTCATCCAGGACAACTACTGATAAAGGACAACACCACGGTTTTGTGGTACATAAACAAGCAGGAGGGTACACATTTCTACCCCCTTTGCAGACTAGCCATGGCATTGTGGAACACAGCCTTGACTTACCAAGTACATTTTCAAGCTCCGTTCATGCCAGGAAAACAAAATATTTTGGCAGACGACCTAAGCAGAAATCTTATGGACCCCCATGAGTGAAAACTGGATCCAGAAATTTTCAACATGGTAACACAGAAATAGGGGAGCCCAGACATAGATCTATTTGCCTCCCCCCAAAATTATTAACTGGACAATTTCTGCACAAGGACTTATCACAGACAAACATGGAAAGTGGATGTCCTATCCTTCAGCTGGAAAAACCTATCAGTCTATGCCTTTCCCCCTCTGCATCTTCTCTCCGAGGTCTTACTGAGGGTCAGACAGGAAAAACCAAAAATTATCCTAATTGCTCTGGACTGGCCTCACCAGCACTGGTACCCAATTCTAAGGAATATGTCTCATCTCCCTCCTTGGTACTTGCCTCATATACCTCATCTTCTCTCTCAGCAGAACAATCAAATTCTGTGTACTCCGCTCCAAGCTCTGAACCTTGCAGCATGGCTGATCATTTAATTATTCAAACACCTCTCAGTAAATCTGTGATGGATGTCATTTTGGAAGCCAGAAGGCCTAGTACTAGAAAATCCTATGCTGATAAATGGAGGAGAGTCTGTGCTTGGAACCAAGCACAAGGAACAGACGCAGCAAAACCAAATATCCCTCAGATTTTACAATACTTGACTGAGATGCTTCTCAAGGGCCTAACTTTTGCTTCGATAAAAATCCATGCCTCTGCCATCTCGGCTCATTACAACACGGAGTCTCCCATCTTTTCTCATCCTCTGCTAAAACAGCATCTTAGAAGGGCCAAAAATTTAAGGCCTCCCAGAAGATCACCAACTCCTGCATGGGACCTCAATTTTGTGCTGGAAAAACTCACCCTGCCTCCTTTTGAACCAGCAGCTACTGCGGATATAACATTTTTATCTTGGAAAACAGCTTTCCTTTTGGCAATCACTTCAGCAAGAAGGGTTTCAGAACTACAGGCTCACATGGCTGTGGAGCCTTTTATTACATTTTACCTGGGCAGGGTGTCCCTCAGGACCAATCCTTCCTTTATGCCTAAGGTGGTATCCAGTGTGGCTCTTAACCAAACTATTCACCTGCCAACATTTTACCCAAATCCGCAGAACAAGGGGGAGCAGATTCTGCATTCATTGGACGTACACAGACAACTAAGATTCTATTTAAACAGGACCCAAATCTCTAAGAAAGTCTGAGCAACTACTGGTGGCATTTGCTTCAGGATCAGAGGGGAAGGCTATATCAAAGCAGACTATTTCTAAGTGGATAAGTCACTGTATTCGTTTCTGCTACTTGCACCATGGTAAACCTGTGCCCAAGGGAATTGGGTCACATTCCACCAAGGCTGCCTCTACCTCAGCAGCCTTTCTCAGAGGAGTTCCAACTAAGGACATTCTAGAAGCTGCTACTTGGAGCTCTGTTCATACCTTCACAAAGCATTATCATTTGCCTCTGTTCTCTAAATCCAGGGCAGGCTTTGCCACTGCAGTTCTGCAGGGCCTTATAGTCGCTCCTAATGCTATTTAGTCCCATCCTCCTATCCATAGCTTTGGGATTCTACCCAAATGTAATGACTGCAACAGTGAAACACGAAGAACATAGTACAGTTGTCTACACTTAACATAAATTTAGATGTTCGAGTGTATTCACTGTTGCAGTCTGGGTACCCACCCGCCATCCCCCTTTTCTATAACTTCTCTTTCCTTCACTATACTCTAAAGCCTTTGTGGTGTATTTGCTTTAGATGAAGGTAAAGTTTGTTGCTAAAAGTGCATTTATATATATATTGCTGTTTATTTATATATATATATATATATATATATATATATATATATATATATTTTTGCTCCCCATTAGGGGGGCACCTGACATCTGGGGCGAGAAAAACTGAATAAAATGGCGTCGGATGCATGTTTTATACCCCTGACGACCTGATGTCATGGAAGAGGAGATAGCAACCGACGCAGGACCCAAGACTTTGTTATTCAGACTGACTGAGGGCAGCCTGCCAGCAGATTGCCCAAATGTAATGACTGCAACAGTGAATACACTCTAACATACACATTTATGGTAAGTATACACAACTGTACTTTATAGGCACAGATGGCAAGATGCAAGCAGTGAAAATGTTTGGTCCTACCTTTGCATAAGTTAGGCATATTTATTTAGAAGGGAGAAAGGGCAACAGCTAACTTGGACTGGTTATGAGGGGAGGATGACATAATGGTTCAGGTGTTTACCTTAAAGACACCAGGTGCAGGGTTTGATTCTCACATGGATAACTGGCTAGGCTTCAAATGGCCCAAAATGGCAGTTAGTCTAGTACTAATCTATGAACCTATAATTCTCCCCATAGAACAAGGCAGTTTAATTGTCTGATTTGAAGGGGTATGTTAAATCTGTGCAGTTAAGCCATGTGTAACTCGAGGAGAAAGTTATAAATCAAAATGGAAGACGGCAAAATGGTTGGAGAGGGGTGTTTGAGAGGAAGTAGGATTTTGTGTCTCTGAGGAAAATGTTAACCATGCAGAGTATTATATTCATAAAGTAGTAGAAGATATTCTAACAGCTAAGCCAGAGTGAAAGTGGAGGAGATTTTAACAGGGGTACAGGAAAAGGTGAGCAGGGATTGTAATTTACTGGTGGAAATTAGCAAGGGAAATGAAGTACGATCAAATACTTTAACAAGGAAAGGTAATGGAGTGGAATGAAGCTAAGCAAGCATTTGGATTCCATGTTGGATTGTTTTCCAAGGGATGGGGGGGGGTGCTAAATGAAAAACAGCTTTGGTAGTTTTTAGCTGAGTCTAATGCATAAGCTGATGTTAAAAACAAAGGAATATTTAGAAGGGCATAAAAAATATTGCATAACTATAAAAATTAATCAGATGAGGTGAAAAGATTGGGAAAAGAAGATAGACAAATCACAAAGGTACAATGGGAATAAATCTGTAGGACTCCCAAGTTTGTAAAATTCCAGAATGTTTAATATTTTTGCTTGAAAGTTTGTATTTTATACCCAGAGTAGATTTTGGATTTTCCTTGGGTAGATAGTAAATGTTGGTGATGTGGTAGGGAGGAAAGGAAATGTGGAATACTTTTTTGAGAATGGGTCAGTTGTTGGACTTCAAAAAATTTCCTGTGGGGTATTTTGTTAGAAATTTTGGAAATAAATTGTATTAATTTAGGGCATTATACTTCCTAATAGTTCACTTCAGATAATGGAAAACTTATGTTTACCTTGCTAGCCTTACTGAGCATCACTATTGTCAAAGCCAGCTGGCTTCCAGCATCAGCAAGGGCATGTTATTTAAATACACTAACTTTTAAAATATTAAATGAAAGATATTGCCTAGTATTACAGTTTGGTTAATTTTCTGTGAATCCTCTTGTACTTTTTGCAGTAATACAGGTATTAGTCATTAGGCCTAGTTGTACCACAACAAGAAATCATTCAGATATCCCCTCTGCCTCTGGATAGGACTAATGTTTTTGCTTCAAGGATACAGATAAAGTCCCATTTTTACCAGCTGTTCTTAAATCCTGTTAGAGTTAACTAGCTTACCAGTGTGTACATCTGTCATGTATCTTATTTAATTGTGGGCAGTCTGTTCTGTTCGTGGTGATTACTTTATGTAAATGTTTTGATTATAATACTGCCTTGTGTTCTGCACTTGTTTGTCATGAATGTTCCTTATTTTAATGTTGTCCTGTCTATGGCCTAAGTAGAAACTGAAATGGGTCTTGTACCAGTTCTTTAACCCATCTAGCAAATCTAGTTGATTTTAGAGCTGGGATTCAGGATATGAATTGCTTAAACATAGTAAGGTTTTACTAAGTTTAATATTGTTGCCGACCAAATATTCAGTTACTAGAAAAGTGAAATCATGATCTAAACTAGCTATAATAGTATTGTATTGTAAAGACAGTAAAAGAAATGATTGCGGGATCCTTAGAAAAGGGCAAATTTTGTATAGAATTTATGGGAATTGTGCATGCAGAATAATATTTTGTTGGAGGAGTAAGATTTAACTTAATCTAATGTTGGTATAACAATCAGATTCAACGTTCCGACCCAGAAATCAGTGTTCCCACTAAAAATGAATCAGATACCAAATATCTTCCAAAACTCAACAGTTCAAAGAACAATAACTCCGAAAAGGCGTTCTTTATTTTACATCCAGTGGCGCACCCATAAGGGCTTCTTCAGACTGTACAAAGTGTAGCATAAGGCACAGCCTTAAATAATCATGACTCATTAAACAATCAACGTCCAATTTAAGATTTAAACAGAAAGGTTATTATTCAAAAAGACAGTTAGACCACTATCCATAGCTGAAACTTCATAAAAATACTATCCATTGCTAAGACTTCATAAAATCATAAAATATAGCTGCTAAGACTTCATAAAATCATAAAATATAGCTGCTAAGACTTCATAAAATCATAAAATATAGCTGCTAAGACTTCATAAAATCATAAAATATAGCTGCTAAGACTTCATAAAATCATAAAATATAGCTGCTAAGACTTCATAAAATCATAAAATATAGCTGCTAAGACTTCATAAAATCATAAAATATAGCTGCTAAGACTTCATAAAATCATAAAATATAGCTGCTAAGACTTCATAAAATCATAAAATATAGCTTAAGACTTCATAAAATCATAAAATATAGCTTAAGACTTCATAAAATCATAAAATATAGCTTAAGACTTCATAAAATCATAAAATATATGGCCAGACATGTAATTAAGAAAGGTAGACATCATATATTTAAGTTCTGTATTATACAAAATATCATACGCACTTTGAGAGGAGGGGACATAGAGACTACCACTCTTGAATATGAAACTAGATGGATCATTCGTTGTAAAGCAGATCACCCCCCTGGCTTAAATGATAAAGTTAACATATATCCCTTTCTCAAGAAGAGGGGATTAAAGAGAGTATCTTAGAGATATTATAAACATAGATTTTATCAAATGTTTTAGATATAACATGAGACTACTTTACCAAGAAGTATTCATCATAATGATGACAGAATACAGCAGTGGATGGTGATTTTAGTCTCATGTTTTAACAGGTGCAGTTTGTTCAGTACACTTTGTACATACGGAAAATTTATACATATATGGTACATTGATTTGTTTTTAATGTTAGGTTCTAATAAATCTTGTTACTAATATAGACTCCGTTTAAATTGGAACAATAAATGAGGAATGTCTAACACAGGAATGACCTGAAGTTCCTTCCACTAGTATTAACATTGGAAGATTATATTTGTCAGGCATGGTCATAACAATGCTGCCATCAAGTGGTTGCTTGTTGTAAACACCATTGATGGCAACGCCTGCTGAGATTTTAACAGAATAATTCTTGTAAGTTAAGTTAACTATGTTAAAGTAATATATATTCTCAACACTCACTGACATATAGTAATATGAATATTTTACATGAACATAAGCTATATTTTATGATTTTATGAAGTCTTAGCAATGGATAGTATTTTTATGAAGTTTCAGCTATGGATAGTGGTCTAACTGTCTTTTTGAATAATAACCTTTCTGTTTAAATCTTAAATTGGACGTTGATTGTTTAATGAGTCATGATTATTTAAGGCTGTGCCTTATGCTACACTTTGTACAGTCTGAAGAAGCCCTTATGGGTGAAAGCGCTCACTGGATGTAAAATAAAGAACGTTCCTTGGTTACTGGGAGTTATTGTTCTTTGAACTGTTGAGTTTTGGAAGATATTTGGTATCGGAAGCAGCCCAGTGTTCCTGCGATCTCATTTGAAGTTTAATCTAATGTTGGAATGAAATGAATGAAAATTAAAATGTGTGCTGCATGACCATGGAAAATGTTAAGCTTTTTTTCTGATGTGTGTAAATGCGTATTACAGTTTAAAAATGTTTTAATAAAGATGCTTTAAAAAGTAGGAGGGGTATGTTTTCCCAGTTGATCAATTTGTGCAAGACAGCACCTCTAGCTCTCACAGAGCTTCACTTTCCAGACCTTTGATTAAAGGCAGTTAGTATATCCAAATCTTGAAAGTCCCTCTGTCTGGACATGGTTAGTTTTGATACATTTCATGGATTAACTTTCAGAGAAGGTACTATACACTGCAGTCAGAATTTATGGTGCAAAATTGTACTAGAAGAGGTTTTGTATATTGGTGTACCTCTAGGTGAGTGGTACTCATTGAGGCTAAAGATCCGAAGGTCTGTGTGATTATTTTGCTGATACTTTCTAGAACTCCATAAGTTATGCCTCCTTTCAGTCATCACTGTATGCTTCCCTGAGGGCTCCCTCTGTCCAGTCATGCTATTCTGAAGCAGTTTCTAAACTGGGATCTGTATTTGGAACCTGCTAGTAATCCTTTCCTCCTGATGCAGTCTTAATTTTTGGGGTGGAATAACAAATTTGGTCCCGTCTTAACCAGGTTTCTTGGCGGCCCTCTGTCATGGAAGATGCTCCATGTCCATTGCCTCACACAGAAATTGATCTGCAAGTCTTCACATGTGGGGAGCTGTACATTCTGTTTTGCAGTAAGAGCTAACATATACTTCAAGTCCAAGTTGATGATCTGAATTGGCAGTCCAACCTTACAACTACCTGGTGTTTTTATCCCAACCCACAGAACTGGAAAAAGGATCTGCTTGATTACTGTATAGCAATAGCAAAGACCCTGGGAGCCAAATTGGATCTTCCTAGTCTTCATACTAGGCAAACAAGATAGTTTGGCTACTTGTACTGCTACCCCCCCCCCCAAAAAGAAAAAAAAAGGGGGCCTATAAGAGTTTATTCTGCCACGGTGGCATCTGCCTCAGGTACTTGTCTTTGAACCTGTCAGGGCTGTTTATAAAGTGGGCATCAGGACCACTTTACACACTTTATCTTCAATCAGGAAAGGCAGGATGTTCCATTGCAGTCCTGTGGAGGTATGCTGCAATAGCCAACACAGTGTGGTGGCATGTGTGTGTTTTAGTACCTTTACTTACAGATAAGTGAACTTGCTGCAGCAGTGATCCTTACAACATTACCCTAAAAGTGATGGTTTGAGTTAGTTACTGCTGCAGTATAGGCTTCTTCCATTCTGCCCCTTGAAGGGCTTTGTTTTTCACTCTGAGTACCTAGAAAGTGGAAGAATGTAAACCATTCTAGTACTTGTGTGGGAATATATGATTTTGCACTAAAAAGGAAGGCAGATATTTAGTACTGAGTTACCTGTCTGTATTCTTTGTTGACCTGGATAGTCTATTAAGGCAGTGCTTATTTACAGGGGAGATTCAAAGGTCATATTCATACAAATTTGAGGGAAATTTGGAAAGGAACCTGGGGAAGTCCCCCCTTTTTGATACAGTGGGGGTTCTCGAGATTTTCTGAAATTTGCAATAACTTCAGGACTACAGAACTTTAGAGAAGGGGGGATGAAATTTTTCCTCCTCCTCAAAGGCTTTGATATCTCAAAAGCTGGTATACAAATGGGAAGTTGGGACAAAGCTTCCCCACAATGGGTTGTGCTGGGAGGCTTCCTACAACACTATACATCAGGGAATTTAGAGTTCTATGCAGTATGAAACTCTGCTGATGTCTGGGTGTAGTCTGCATTTTGGAAGAGTGAAAGCATGCTTGGAAACCTTAATACAGGTTCATTTGCCAAGAAAATCCATCTGGATGAACTGGTAAAAAGTCTACAAATTAGCTTGGTTTTCTACTTGGACATAACCACCTTTGATTCCCGGTTATTGGAAATGATGGGGACTTTTCCTCCTTGTAATACTGCTCATCTTATGATGTAATTTTCATTCATTCCTCAACGAATGGGTTCGGATCTGATCTTCGATTCAGACTCTGCCACTTTTTTTGCAGTCTTAAGATCTAGTTCTCAAGCTCCTCCCTTTACCCACAATGCCCCTCATTACTATTTTACCTTGGATCTCGTGGGTCTATTATGGTGTCAAAATGCCGTAACATTGAACACCTCATCGTCGACACATGTTCAGCAAAAATCACTTCTGCAATTCGCTGAATACTTACAGGGCAAAGATGTAGTTGGCCAACTACACAATTTTGCCCTTTTCTCCACTGTAGTGCGATCTCTGAGTTGGTATGTTTAGTTGTAGGGAGGCGTGGGTGGGTTTTGGTTTAGGTAGACTTAGTTCCGTTGGGTTGTGGGGCAAGTATTCAGCAAATCGCAGAAGTGATTTTCGCTGAATACATGTTGACACTGAGGTGTTCGATGTTGCAGCATTTCGATGCAATAATATAGACCCAATCTTGTTTGCTGCTCTAACGATCGGTTGGGATTTTGCACTCTCGAGCTTGGATTTTATTTTGAGTGAAAATATTTTTTGAAATTTGTTTCTAAACATTTTCAGTATTTACTCGCTTCTGCTCTCTACCTGTAGGGCTACTGTAAATTTTGTCAAGATCTTTTACTACTGGGGTAGACTTTTCTTTACCATCGTTGGTAGCCTTTCCCCTTTCTTACCTCTCCAGAGGTAGTTCTCTTGTACCATTGTTGGCATTTTTTCTTTTTCTTGCCAAAAAAAAAAAAATCCTGTATATAACCTTGTTGACTTGTATTAAAATACTTTAGGTGTGTTTTTTGCTTACTTTGTTGTAAATTTTTCCCGGTATGGCAGACAAACCTACTAGATTCAAGAAATGCACTTGTGGGCATAAGGTGCACACACTCCTTGTTCCATCAGAATTGGGTATTTAGGCCCCCTCCAGATTTCCTATGAAATGTGCAAGGGTGGTCACTGATGGGCGTAACAAGCTTATCTTTAAAGGATTGTTACCAGCTTCTGCTGCAGTTCTTTGTTTCAGGGGCTCAAACCTCCTAGAGAAGTCATAAAACATAGGAAACAAGGGAGTCTAGAAAACTGTCCCACTGTTCGTTCTTCCACATCTCAGAGTTTGGTGCCACCTTCAAAACAAAGGCCTCCGATACAACCTCTTCAGATCTGACTGCCCGTATGTCCAACTAGATCTCCTTGGATCAAGTCCCCGCTTCTTGCTTGAGCCATTTTCCCTGAGATTAAGTTAACCTTTCCTCAGGGAAACTCCAAAGAAGACTTCTCATCCTCCCTGAGCCTCGTACTCCATCGGATCTTCCTGGAGCCTTTTGGAACACTGTGCAGATAGGATGATGAGAAAGTTCTTAGAACTCCGGTCCAGATGGGGGTCTTTCAAGCTCTTCCCTCATTGGATCAGTCAGTCTTCAGGCTTCAGCACTCCCTTTAGTGAAGCCTTCTCTGATCTAACCAGAGATTTTGGAGCTTTCGGATCTGAAGATCCCGAGTGTCGAGGCATTTTATTCTAGGATGTTACCTTCCTTGACTCCGATCATTCCCCTGATCTTAATTGCTGCTAGTGCTTTGGACCAGAATAGATCTTGGAGCTGAAGCATCTACATTGGTTAGGGGGGATGACTTTGAGGGTTTTGGAGCAGTTGCTTCCCCTTGGTGGCTCAGAGTTCGACAGTTCGGGTCTGACTGCCACTTCAGGGAAGGAACCGGAGGGAGTGGCATATTGGCTGAGCCAAGAGCTTTGGATGCTCTTAGTGTTTCACTGTTGCAGTCCTCATCTGTGGGTTATCCCTGCTATTTTAGCCCTTGGCCGGCCCGAATACCAGAGTCGGTGTTCTGCATCGGCTGCTGTCACCTGTAGTCTGACGTCAAGTCATCAGTGCTATAAAGCAAAGCAGCCAACGCCATTGCATCAGTCTGTCTTGCTGTGGAGCCCATAGCAGAAGCAGTTTGCAAGTGTGCCGGTCAGTCGCTACTAGAGTTTGAATTTCAGCTGAAAACGTCTAAAGCCAAGTACCCCGTTGGGGATCCTTTTTTCTTGCACTAACCGATGTCCGAAAAAGTTTGTCTTGTCTGTGGAAAGCAGATCCCACACAGAGACTGCCATTCATACTGCATCACTTGTTTAGGTCCAGTCCACGACGTCCCCCGTTGGTTCTGTGCCCTCTAACACGAAAACCATTTGCTGTAGAGCTCTTATTGTAGACAGGTATTTTTGTTTCTGTTTTCACATTCCGAAATGGCATCATTCAGCCAACGATCTGTGGACATTCTGAAAAAATGCAGAGCTAGAGACGGACCATCAAGGCTAAACCTTTTGACGACCACTGCCAAGCAGGTAGTCAGTTCTTCGGAATTCAGTGAGATACTTTTGGAACCCCTGATGCCTGATTTGATACCTATGCAGGCCTCTACCAAATACCCTTTCGGAGTCTGGTATGCTGCAGAAATCACCATCTGAGCCTTTGGTTGTGTCTGCCTCAGTTGGGTCCAGAGCTGTGATGCAGGCACTGGCTTCTCTTTGCATTACTGAATCTAGACAAAGAAAAAGACGTCTTCTCGTCAGACTACCGTTTCTCTCAGACTGATCTTCTTAGGCCTAGAAGCCAGGCCACTCCTAGAAAATCTGCCTCTAGCCACCATCTTGCTCCTGCTCCACAACCCCAAGCACAAATGCTTAAAATGGCGGAGGATCTCCTTTCCCTTATTAGGGGTAGTCAGGCCACAACTTCTAAAAGGAAAAAAGACACCCTTCCCCAGAAATTGACCTCAGGATTCTGAGGAATCTGACTATTCAGATTTTGAAGAGGAACAACCTCTGACTGCTTATGAGGATTCAGAGGAATCTATTCCTTCTGCTTTCCCACCAGAAGACCCTTGCTTTGGGGGAATCCTTCGCACCCCCAGGGAACATTTCCAGTGGGAATCTCAGGATTTCCCCGGTCTAAGAAAAGACTTAATTTCTGGACCTGCCCCAGCACAGACAACCCTGGCCATCCTTCCTATTTTAGAAGTGGTGGATGTTTTCCATGAATACAGCTTTAGCCCCTGACACTTTCCCACCTGCTCCCAGTAAACCTGACTGGT
Source organism: Protopterus annectens (assembly GCF_019279795.1). Classification (NCBI taxonomy): domain Eukaryota; kingdom Metazoa; phylum Chordata; order Ceratodontiformes; family Protopteridae; genus Protopterus; species Protopterus annectens. The sequence goes on along the minus strand of NC_056729.1, from coordinate 613,099,739 downwards.
ATTAGAGATTCTCGCAAATAACTACAGAAATCCTGCTGCAGATCCAGAGGTCATTACACGGGGACCTAAAGGAGCTTAAGACTAGCTCTACGAAGAATCCTGTTCTTTCTGACAAGGATTCCAGAGCTCTGGACAGATGGGGTAAAATGCATACAGCTCTGCAACCTTGGCTATCAGAGCACTCAACTGTCAGTTCCATATATTAAAATATCAACACCACACTTTGGAACTATTAATAGAAAAGATTTAAACTTTTCTTGACTGCCAATTCGAAAGAGCAGATTTACTGCACTCTACTTGTCAAGTGGCCAAACACTCGTTACACTGTGGATATGACGCCCTAGAAGCTTCAAGCAGGGCATCAGTGTCAGGATCTGTCATTAGGAGACATGCATGGTTGAAGGAACAACCTCTGCCTAATCATGTCAAGTCTAAACTAATTGATGCACCCGTGGAATAATGACCGCTTGTTTGAAGTAAAAGCAGAAGAGGTGCTTAAAAAGATGGAAGAGAAAGCAAAATCTGTGTAAACAGTAAAAATTTCTTTCAGGTTCAGCCTCCCAGGTTCAGCAGGAACTTTCCCTCTAAGCACCGGTCCTTCCCTGCACCTAGCAGACAGGGCCAAGGTAAGCCACTCAAGGACAGAAAACCCAGGCCCCTATCCCAGGGGCAACAGATAACCAAACAGTGGACCACTTTTGCCCCAAGGGAGGGAGTTCTAAGCCACCCTTCTATGGCAAAAACTCTCAATGACTCTCCCTCCCATCTCTGCCCGCCTTTCACTTGCCAAAAGCTAGGAGGAAGGCTCTCCCTCTGCAAAGAAAATTGGCTTTCTGTAACAAAGGACACAGTGGGTCTTTTTCAGGGATACACATTCTCTTTTCAACGAACTCCCAATTCCAAGAAGGTACCCAGACTTGCCTCCAAATCAGTGGGCAGAGGCATTTAAACCAGTACAAACTCTCATATCTCAGGGGGTAGTAGAACCTGTCCCCTCAGATCAAACAGGCAAAGGTTTTTATTCTAGACTCTTCCTCGTTCCCAGAAAAGAGGGCACTTGGTGCCCCATACTGGATCTATCCATTCTGAACACCTCCCTGGTGGTCTCCAAATTCAAAATGCTAACTTTGCAGCAGCTGCTGCCTGTGCTGACAAAAAATGCCTGTCTAGTGACCCTAGACCTAAGATGCCTACCTCCACATCCCCATAAGGGAATCTTGCAGGACATCCCTGCACTTTAGAGCAGGCGCACAGCACTTTCAGATCTCTGCGCTACCCTTGGCTTATCTACTGCACCCAGAGTATTCACCAAATGCTTAGGCTGGACACAGCATCCCAAATGGCCTTCCTATCCCCAGAAAAGCAGACCTTCTTGCCTGTCTACTTTACCCAGCTGGCTTCCAGAAGTCACCTCACTGCGAGGAAGTTCCTGCAAGCTTTGGGGTACATGACATCTTGCATCCTTCTAATTCTTCTGGCCAGGCTTTACATGAGTAAAATTCAGTGATATCTGAAGAACCTTTGGTGTCACACACTCAGCCTCTAGAGACACCTCTCTGATCCCCTGTATAAGGGCTAAGTTTCTCTGGTGTGCAGGGGCCTGTGCCAAGAACAAGGGTCTTCTCTTCATCATCCGCCCTACCAGCCAGAACATTACCACTGACGCTTCAGACATTGCTTGGGGCACTCACCTAGCATTCAGGTGCACCCAATGTCTTTGGTATGCCCAGCACCTTACCTTGCACATTAGTCAGAAGGAAATTATGGCAGTACAGAAGGCTTTGATATCCTTCAAACCCCATCTCAAGCCAGGGGTTTTCCTTATCAAAACAGACAACACAGTAATGTGGTGTATCAACAAACAGGGAGGGACCCGATCTTTACCCTCTGTGCAGGCTAGCCATGAACCTCTGGCTGACAGCCGCCTCCATTGGTTTACACCTAATTGCCCATTACCTACCAGGGGTTGACAACACCCTGGCAGACCACCTAAGCAGAAACTTACTGGACCCCCCCCCCGAATGGCAGCTCCACAGAAAAATCTTTTTGCAAGTCATTCAGGAGTGGGTAACTCTGGAGGAGGAGGATCTCTTTGCTTTGCACCTCATTCACCAGCTGAAAAACTTCTGTACCAGGGAGTATCATCACCTAGCATGGAAGGCGAATCCCTTGACCTTCCCCTGGAACTCCCTCTTTGTGTAAGCATTCCCTCTGCCTCTTATTCCCAAGGTACTGATCAAGATAAGGGAGGAGAGACCAAAGGCCATCCTCATTGCTCCAGATTGGCCCAGACAGCACTGGTACCCCTTACTGCTTAGCCTGACATTACAACCTCCCATGCACCTTCTCCTGATCACAGACCTCTTGACCCAGGAGGGAATGCTGCACCCAGACTTGCAGACACTCAAACTGTCAGCATGGCTAATACTTTAAAAGCAAACAAGGGGTCAATGTTAAGCAAACCGGTCTTGGACATTATCACAGAGGCCAGAAGGCCCAGCACTAGAAAATCTTACATAGGGAAATGGAAACGATTCTGCTCCTGGAGCCAGTACAGAGGGGGGGGGGGTAGTACCTCACAACCTTCCATCCATCTTATCTTGGACTACCTAGCCAAGTTGCACAATAGTGGCCTCTCCTTCTCTTCTATTAAAATCCATGCCATTTCAGCTCATTTCGATTCAGACCAGCCCCTTTCTCACATCCTTTGATTACACAATTTCTCAGAGGGGCTTCTAATATCAGACCTCCCAGAAGGTCACCCACGCCAGCCTTAGACCTGAATTATTTTTTTAGAAAAACTAACCTTGCCTCCATTCAAAACTGCTACTTAAGCAGAATTGAGATACCTCTCCTGGAAGACTACTTTCCTACAGCTATCACCTCAGCCAGAAGGGTTTCAGAACTTCAGGCACTCATGGTCATTGAGCCCTTCATCATTTTCCATGCAGACAGGGCCTCCCTGAGGACTAACCCCTCCTTTATGCCCAAGGGTGGTATCTGATGTGACCCTTAACCAGGCCATACATCTACCCACCTTCTTTCCTAACCCTCAAAACAAGGCGGAAGGAATTCTGCACTCACTAGACGCACACAGACAACTCTGATACTAGCTGGACTGTACTAAACCCTTCAGAAAAACAGGCCAGCTTCTTATCGGCTTTACCCCAGGGGCAGAGGGGGAAGCCTATTTCCAAGCAAACCATTTCCAAATGAATATCACACTGTATCCATTTCTGCTGCAGACTACATGAAAAATCTCCCGTAAGTCTATTCTTACCCATTTCCAGTAGGGCAGCCTCCACTTCCACAGCATTCCTCAGAGGAGTTCCCACCAGGGACATCTTGGAAGCTTCCACCTGGACTTCTGCCCATACCTTTACAAAGCATTACCACCTACCTCTTTTTCTCTAAGTCTAGGGCATGGTTTGCCACTACAGTTCTGCAGGGCTTGCTGACCCATGCCTAAGGCTCTAATCCTTCCACTCCTCTCCTCAGCTTTGGGAATCCTCCCACAGGTGATGACTGCAACAGTGAAACATGAAGAACATAATACAGTTGTGTACACTTAACTTAAATGTAGATGTTCAAATGTATTCACTGTTGCAGTCCTGGCTTCCCTCCCTCATTCCCCCTTATATCCTCTTTCCCTAGGGGGACATAAGCTTCCCACGGTGGCTTTCAGCCACCATGACTGCTTTACCATATTTCCTTGTGCTTCTGACTGGTTAGGGCAAGAAAAACTGATGCAATGGTGTCTGCTGCCTTGCTTTATAGCACTGACGACCTGACAGACTACAGGCAACAGAAGCCTATGCAGAAAAACATTGACTCTGGCATTTGGGCCGGCCGAGGGCTACCACAACAGGGTTAACCCACAGGTGATGACTGCAGCAGTGAAGAACATCTACATTTATGGCAAGTGTACACAACTGTACTTTCTGGGTAGGCTGATTTCTACTTCCCCCGGCCCTTCTTCATTCGAGGTAGTGGAAAGTGTTTTCTCCCTTCAGGGGGATTCTTCAGCTATCGCCTGTTCGGATCCTATTTCCATTCCTCCTTAGGATTTGTGTACCCCATCTTACTCCACAGGAACTAGCTTACCAGAGTTCCTCTGTCCATCCCCCTAATACAGTCTAGGGCTTTGGACAGAGGGGAAGAGTATATGCCTTGGCGACTTTTGGTATATGATTGCTGAATTATCTGGCACATTTTGCTAGGTTACAGAGGGATTTGTTAAAGGAACTTTCTAACTCTAACCCTGGGTCCATGTCAGTGGAGGAAATGAAAGTTTGTTTCTTAGATTGGCCACCCCCACAGTCTCTCTCTGATGTATCCATGAGGCTAATCTCTCATTCTGCTGAGAGTTCCTCACGGGCCACTGGTACAAGCATATCCATAAGGAGGCACACCTGGATGCGCTTCTGTGACTTTGCGGAGCCCTTTGTCATTATTCATCAATGCTGCCTTTGACGGATCTTCTCTGTTTGACCCTACCATGAAAGGTGTGCTCTCCTGTAGTGAACAAGATGGGAAGACCCTTTCTGTGTTGGAAATCTATTTTTCTACCTCGCAAAGATCTTCTCCAGAAATCGATGCAGTGGTAAGGAAATGTGTGGTTTCAGAAATCTCAAGGGCCTTTAAGATTCACGCAGAGAATTTTCTTCCAGAGACAAGAGGGGGGAAGTTATGATAATGGAAGATGCCATCCATGCAGCAGGGAAGGGAGCACAAAATCAACTCTCTGACAGACCCTTTCAGCATTCCCAAAAAGTTGCCTGACTGCTGTTCCCTGGAGACTGTCGGGGGATGCTTGTCTTTGCACCCAGGAGCCTGGGCAGCCATCACAGAAGACACATGATGTGCAAAGAATCATATCCAGAGGATATATTCCTTTTCACAAAATCCTGCAAGGATGAGTGTCTCCCAGATGTTCCACCTGGTCAGTGGGAGTAAGCAGCCTGGGAAATTCAAAAGCTGCTAGACAAAAGTCGTCCAAGAGGTCCCACCAGACCAAACAGGATCCAGTTTTTACTCCAGGTTCTTTTTAGTGCCAAAGACACGGGAATTGAGGCCCATCCTGGATCTCTGGTAATCTAAAAAAAAGTTCATAAAGAACTCTGAATTTTGGATGGTCACAGTTCATTCCATTCTGCCATTACTTCACAAAGATGACTGGATGTGCTGTATAGATCTGAAGGGTATGTATTATTGCATTAAAATGAACAGGCGATACTGCAGATTCCTTCACTTTTAGCTGGGAGCCACTCATCAGTTCAGGGCTCTGCACTTTGGTCTCAACACAGCCTCCAGGGTGTTACTGGCTCCTCACTGCTTCAGCCAGGCATCTATTAACAGCCAGAGACCATCTTCAGTTGACCTACTTTCCACGCATCACAGGAAGTCCAGACTTCAACCAGTACAAATGTTGGAGATTATAGGGATTCACCTAGACGCACAGAATCTTAAAACATCCTTGCCATGGAGCAGAATTATTTCTCTAGAATTACATGGTAGTCAGATTCTCACCCTTTTCCTCCAGCCAGATTGATTTTAAGAGCTCTGAGATCAATGGCCGTAACATTCACTTTGATTCCAACAGCTCATTTTCACATTGGAATTCTACAGTGGACCCTACAAGTGCAGTGGTCCATTTTATACCAACCCTTACGATTTCCAGTAAAACTATCCAAGGTTTGCAGGAGTGGTGAGTGCAATCTGAGATTTGCCAAGATCGTCCCTTTGTCCTTCCTCTGCCCATGGCCACATTGACTACAGACTCCTCCCAGGTTGGAAGTGGGGGGGAGCATTACTTGGGCCGGACTGTTCAAGGCACAAAGACCCGAGAAGAGACCAAATTGCATATAAATGTCCTGGAGATGAGAACAGTCCTATTAGCATTGCAGGCCTTTCATAACTCTGTTGTAGTGGGGAGAATTGCTATTCAGATGGACATGTCAGTTTGGTGCATCAACAGATAGGGGAGCCAGATCTTTACCCTCTTTGCAGAGAAGCAATGAGTGTTTAGCAGTGGGTGATCTCATCCCACCGCTTTCTTGTAGCAACACATTCCGGGGAAATCAAATGTTTGAGCAGACAAGTTCAACTGGACTATACTGATGCCTTACAAGTGGTCTCTGTCAGTGGCATACATGGTCTTCCACAAGTGGGGTCAATCATGCTGCAACCTATTTGAGACTCCCCCTCAACAAGTGCAGCAGGTTCTTTGCTTTACTTCCCCCTCAGGAACAGTCACAGAGAGATGCTATAGTCCACATTTGGCCCCCTGATGTTCTTTATGCTTATCCTCCCCTACTCCTAATTTGTTTCTTCAGAAAGCTGTCAGGTTGAAGAGCAAAGTAATCCTTATTGCTCTCTTTTGGCCTTGGCAGATGTGGTTTCTCTTCCTATGGTCTCGTCTAATATTTCCTCTCTGGATCCCAATCCAGTTCTTCTCTCGCCCATCAGGCATAATTCACCTGGACATTCCAGGCCTCAAATTGACTGCATGGTTTCTTTAAATTTAATAATGGCTAGACATACCAAGCTTTCCTGTCTTCTTCAAAGGATATTGTTTTAATCTCAGAAACCCTCTGCAAGAAAAATTTGTAAAAATAAATGGAAGAGATTTTCCTTATGGGTTCACTGGTGAGATTTTAGATCCTTTCTCTGCTCCAGTCCCTCTGTTTTAGAATTTCTGGTGTTTCTTCAAGGTGGGGCCAGTTTCTGTACTATGAAGGTTTTACTGATGGCCATTTTGAATTTTCACATTGGAGGTACTTTCTCATTGGCATCATCTAACTTGTGTAAGGCCTTTCTTAAGGGTACATTTTTAATTAGCCACCTATTAAGGATCACATACCACCTTGGGATCTTACTTTTGTGTTACAAACTGATGCAGTCCCCTTTTAAACCATCTGCAAAAGTGGATCTCCAATTTCTTTTTTGGAAAACAGTGGCTATAACTTCGACTAGGTCTCTGAACTCCCAAGTACATAGTTTTAAGCTGCCTTATTTGATTTTCCATAAGGACAGAGTGGCTTTGCGTACAAATCCATCCTTTTTACCTAAGGTTGCATCAGAATCCAACATAAAGTAATTAATTTGCCTCTTTTTCCCTAAATTTGAAAAATAGCGTATGTGCTTCATTCTTCAGATGTACATGGACAGCTTTGTTTCTATCTTCATAGAACAAAAGAAATTAGAAAGACTGATTGTTTCCTTTGCCAAAAACAAATTGGGTAGGCCTGTCTCAAAAACTACAGTAGTCAAATGGATTACTGATTGTATTTCTCATGTCTGCTTTGTAAAAGGCTTGACCTAATCAAGACAACCAAAAGCTCATTCCACTAGGGCAACGGCTATGTCATCTGCATTCTGGTCCAGAGCTTCATTTGATATTTGTGCAGCTGCCACTTGGACTAAAGCTCATATTTTTGTGGCCCATTACAAATTGGACATCACCTCCAGAAATATAGCCACGTTTGGCTCTGCGGTACTCCGGAATATCCTTCCATGAGGGCATCCCAAGGTTATTGTAGCGGGGGAATTCTGTCCCATTCATTGAGAGCAAATGAAAGGACAACATCATATTTTTGTTATGTACTTGCCATAACTATGCATCTATGTTCATTCTCATTCCTCCCCAATTCCCCTCCCACATTCTTCGTTCCTTTTCTTTGGGAATGACCTGAGGGGAATTGGTTAGGAATCTTCCTGTTTGAGTCCCTGTTTTTGTTCCATCACTTGTTGCTTTTCAACCTTGTTTAGAGGCAGCAAACTCTATCTGAGGTAAAGCAGTAATGAGGGACATTATGGATAAAGGGAGGAGCTTGAGAGCCAGATTCTAGACTGTGCAAAAAAAAAAAAAAAAGTGGCAATCTGATCTGATCCCATTCATTGAGGAAGAATGAAAATAAACACAAATCCTTAGTTATGGGAAGTACATAATTTACAATTACCTCACTGTCATAGTCTACCATAACTGACAAAGTGCTTTCTTAAGGCAGTATTATAAAGCTGTCATTTTAAAGATTATCCATGTTAATAGAAAAAATATTTTAAAGATTATCCAGGTTGTTGAATGTAGTACGATCTGGTGTGGAGTATATGGCACCGCTACCTAATTCCATATTGGGAAGTTCGGAAGCCAAATAAGTATAGTCTTTAAATGGACCACTTTTACTGTATTTTGGTAGATTTGGTGGATCCAGATATCCAGTTTCTGTTCAGGTATAAAATGCCTCATGAAGTCAACTTTGTTAAGTAAAGCTTCTGACAGATTTCTCTCATATTGTATAACATGTAGGAAAAGAATTCAAGGGGATGGCTTGGAGAAGATACAGATGAGGAAAAAGAATCATCTATATGGCTTCCACACTTTGAGCTGAGGTCGGAGGTAAGCAGTTTGGAACGGTGGGTCATTCTGACAACAAACTTGAGGTTTAGTTATAGAAAATTATCTGGAATGATGTACTGGTTAGATACTGGTTACATTTGACAGTTTCCACCTTAAGCCAAAAATTTTTCAGGTGGAGTTGAAACATTGTATAAGAACTTTTTGCTTGGGTTACTTCTGCTTCTGTGCTTGAACACTGGTAGTAAAATGCATTTTAGTGAAATAGACAAAGGCTGTTTGCTTTTTTGTTTGTATTGCATGTGAGCTGTCTGTCAGAGCTTACTGGCTGTGCAGCTGTATTCAAAATATGGAAAATCAGTGCCCCTGATGGTAAACATGAGCAGAACTGTTAAATGTCAAGTCATATCAAGTGTTCATTTGAAGACATTTAAATGCAGGCAGGTTCTTTTATAGCAGTTTGATGTTTGATGCATTATAGGTGGTAGGAATTAGTGACTGATGCATTCAGTATTGCAAGGGTGTCATATTCTTCAATTGTAAGTGATTGCAAATCCTTTAACATATATCTTTGGGTGGGGAGTTTAAAAATCTGACGTGAAATGTATTTTAAGGGTTAGTTTGTGTAAGTAAAGGTGAAAAGATGGTGTTCTGCCCTTTCAGTAGAATGAAATGTTTTTTTTTTTCAACCTTAAATACCAGCTTCCATTTGCATAATTCCTGTAAAGAGTCTGGGAATTTGCAGTTTAGGTCAGTTTGACTCTGTAGATTTGGTACAGTCCATTAGAGAAAAATTGGCTGCAGGCAAACTGAACAGGACTAGGACAGACACTCAAACTTCATCATGGAGTCTGCCAGGAATTGATCCAATAGTAGGGACCACCTTAGATAACTCTAACGCCTTTCAAAACACTTATATTAATTCTGATCTAGGATTCCTTGCAAACAGGTCTGGAAGACACACATCCATGAATAAGAATGTTTCTCTATTCTCTTCCATCCTTTCTGCCGATATCCAGGGTTTGTCTAAAGATCCAGAAGGACTCCAAAGATTGTGAAGGTGAATCCCTTCTTTGAAACTGGCTAAGAGCAATTACTACAAGATTCCCCACAAACTGAATTTACTCAAAGTCAGGGGTTGCTTGATGCACCTCATGCTGAAAACTCTTCAGTTTATTGCCTGGATGGTAGAATTTTGTTACCTTTTTAGAAAACCATTTTCAAGGATGTGCAGCAGATACTGAATGAGGCTAACAAATGCTACTGGGAAATCATATAGAAGTAAGTGGACAAGTATTTTCTAGTTTGTTATGGAAGACTGTTGTGCTCATGGCCCTGACTCTACTGCAAGAAGCGTATCGGAGTTAACAAGCTTGGATGGTGAGTCAACTCTACCTCAGTTTCCACAAGGACTGGGTTTATTTGAAATCAAATCTTTTCATGCAGGAAGTGGTTTGTTTATCTTGAGCCAATCTGTTAAATCTTATTCTTTCCAGAACCTGAAAATAAGAAAGAATTCTTCATGCAGTGGATGTCCACAGGCAGCTTGGATGCTACTTGAACAGAACCGTCCATCAGGAAAGACTGTCAGCTGTTTGTCTCCTGTGAAGGTAAGAGACTAAGTGTCAAAGCAGACAATTTTGAGATGGTTGTCTCATGTTATTTCTTTGTTCTCACCATAACAGGCCACTTCAAGCAGTATTACGGTCCATTGTACCAGGGTTGTGGCTTCTGTGCCTTTAACAAAATTCAGAACTTTCTTGCCATTGAAGAGTTTGGTAGATCTACATTGCAACTTAAATGTTTTTTTCTTTTTTGGTCAGCTTGTTTGTACATCATCATCTGGGGAACATCCCTTAAGGGATCTTATTTTAACTTTTTGACTAAAATTTATGGTTAAGTTGCCTTATGTCTAGTAGAAAAGGGAACACAGTGGTAGACAAATTCTGTACAAGGATTCCCACATGGCCTGTTCGTTGTCTTTAGGTGAATCCCATGACATCCATTCTTGCAAGATTCTTTATTATCCCCTAAGACAACCCATAGTCTGCTTAACAGCTGTAATATATATTTTTAGAGAATGAATACCTGAAAAGCACTCACTGTGTCCTCCATGGCATACAACAGTCTTATCAGATGTTCCCCTTTCTGATAAGGAAAAAAAGAGCCTCCAGAGAGGATCCCGAAGCTACTTTGACCAAAGCCCCCCCATCAGATACCAACAAAATCTGCTATTGCCATAAGAGTACTCTGATATTCTGAATGTTCGTGTTACCCTGCTGCAGTCATCACACTTGGGTTATCCTGTCATCGGGCGGTCCCGCAGTCGGCTGGATTTCCAAAGTCTTGGTCCGACGTCGGTTGCTGTCACCTCATCCCTGACATCAGTGCGCCAGGGGTACATATATTGCAACCGACGCCATTTTCTTCAGTCTTTCTTGTCACGCTGTGCCCGAAGCAGAAGCAGTTCGCAACTGCCGGTCGGCCGACTCCTGAGATTGTCTAATACGAATTTCAGACCGAAGTCTTCTATAAAGCTAAGTACCCCGTTGGGGGAAACTTTTCTTGCCTCAGACCGATGTCAGAAAAAGTTAACAATTGTATTTCTTGTGGGAAGCAAATACCTCATAAGGATTTTCATTCTTATTGCATACCTTGCCTAGGCCCTGATCACAACGTCACTTCTTGTCGTTTTTGTGCTAGATTTAATAAATGTACTATTAAAAGACTGTTAGATTTCGCACAATACTTTTTTGGTAGAAAATTTAACTATAACATGCCGTCGGAGCTACAGACTACTGGCGTGCACAAAAAGTGCAGGGACAAGGACCGACAGCCCAGGCCTAAGCCCGATTCCGAGGCCTCGGTTGATCCGGGCTCCGGTTCTCCAGTTATCAGTGAGGCTCCGACGCAGCCTCTGACTACTGCAGTTCTGGAACCCAAGACCGCTACAGATATTTTGACGGAATGTACTAAGCCGACACAGCCTTTTACTTCAGGCCCTTCCGACGATTTACCTTCCAAGGACATCTGTGCTTCAGAAACACCATTGGTTTCTGAAGGCGTTTTCAGACCGACTCTTACAGTCAAAACTTTTTCCAAGTCGAAGACTCCTAAATCGAAAAAGGCTTCACTTCAGTCTCCTGTTCAAGGCCCTATGCCTAAGAAACAGATGCTCAAAATGGCTGAAGATTTGATTTCTCTTATCAGGGGTTCTCAGCCGCCTCCTGACAAAAGGCCTAGACAAGAGGAAGATTCTGCTTCCTCTGAACAACTGTCTATTTCTTCGGATTCCTCTGAGGACCAAGACTATTCCTTCTCTCCTTATGAAGATTCTGATGCTGAGGACTCTATTCCCTCAGCTTCCCCTCCAGAAGATTACTCTTTTGGGGAAACTTTACTCACTATGAGGGAACATTTTCACTGGGAAGGTCAGGATTACTCTAATTCCAAGAAAAGGCTCAGAGAGTTCCTTTTACTCCCCCAACACAGACCTCTAGCCATCCCTCCTGTTTTGGACATTGTGGATGATGTCTATTTAGAATCCAGTTTCAACCCTGACTCTCTACCTTCTGCCCCAGCCAAGCCTGACCGATACTACAGAGTACCTGATTCCCACAAATTCCTTTACAAAAGCCCAGTAGCTGACCCAGAGACTATCTCCCAGGGTCCCAAAGGGGCTAAGGCTTCCATGGCTAAAAATCCAGTACCTTCTGAAAGGGATTCAAGAGCACTAGACAGATGGGGGGGGGGGGAGGTTTACACCTCAGCCACTTTAGCTATGAGAGCACTAAATTGTCAATTTCATATGCTTAAGTATCAGCAATTTCTGATCTCTCAGTTAAAACAAAAGATAACCTCACTACTTCAACAATCTGAATTGAAAGAAGTACAGGATTTGTTGCACGCCACCGAGCAGGTGGGCAAACATACCTTACAATGTGGGTTTGATTCTTTACAGGCCTCCTGCAGAGCAGCTGTCACTGGATCAGTTATACGTAGGCATGCCTGGTTAAAGGAACAAAGTCTGCCTGATCATGTTAAAGCAAAACTACTAGATGCTCCCTTACAGCAGGATGTTCTTTTTGGTGTTAAAGCAGAAGTTGTTTTAAAGAAAATGGAAGATAAGGCGAAATCAATGCAGACAGTCAAAGATTTCCTACAAGTACAACCCCCTCGCTTCAGCAGAAACTGGCCAACAAAAAATTGGTCCTTTCCAGCCACTGACAGACCTCAGAGGGGTAAATACAGGCGCCCAAGGGGCAGAGGACAACCACAAGCTCAGTAGAAGCCTCGCCAATGGGGCACTCCAACCCAGAAGGGAGGAGAAGACAGGTCTCAACCCACCAGAAGGCAAACTCAATGACTTGCACCTCATCTGGCCAAACAAAAGCTCTTTTGTCAGCCCCCTTGGGGGGAAAACTAGCACTATTTGCAGACAACTGGCACATGGTCACAAAGGACAAATGGGTCCTAGATCTAATTTTACGAGGATACAGATTCCACTTTCACACCTTGCCAATAAAAAGGGGAATGCCAAACCTGCCACAAAATCAAAGGGCAGAGGCTCAAAAACAAATTACAGCTCTCATGGCCATGAGAGCCATTCAAAGGGTACCAACTCAAGAGCAAGGCCAAGGATTTTACTCAAGACTCCTTCTAGTACCGAGAAAAGAAAATGTTTGGAGACCAATTCTGGACCTTTCAATTCTAAACACAAGTTCCCAAATTCAAGATGCTAACACTACAGCAGCTACTTCCCATGTTGGGCAAGGAAGCATGGCTGGTAACGTTGGACCTCAAGGAGGCATACCTGCATGTCCCTATCAGACAAAGTTGCCGAAGATACCTCAGTTTCATTGCAGGTTCAACCCATTATCAATTCTCTGCACTGCTCTTTGGCTTATCTACTGCGCCCAGAGTTTTCACAAAATGCCTGGCACCAGTAATTGCATACTGCAGACAAAGAGGAATTCAAGTATATCCATACCTGGACGACTGCCTCATCCAAGCAGAAAGAAAAGACATTCTCTTACAACATCTGGCTTTTGTGAAGCATCTACTAAATTGTCTGGGGTACACAGTAAACGAAAAGAAGTCAAAACTAGTACCCTCACAAAAAATGACATTCCTGGGTGCCAGCTTGGACACAACAGCCCAGAAGGCTTATCTTACACCAGACAAGCAATAACAACTGACTCAATATTTCAAGACAATGGCAACAAAGACCCAATTAACTGCAAGAAAAATTCTGCAGGCTTTGGGCTTCATGGCATCTTGCATTCTGATAATACCATTTGCAAAACTGCATATGAGGAAATTATAGTGGTACCTAAAAAGCGTATGGTCTCAACACAGCCACAGCTTGGACACAGTGATATCTCTCATTCCCCGCCTTCAACAGGAATTTCTATGGTGGGCACAGGGATGTCACCTCAACAAGGGTCAGCCTTTCACCTTGCCCCCTCCCAGGCAAACTATCACAACAGATGCTTCAGACTATGCCTGGGGGGCACACATGGCAGGGCAATGCATTCAAGGCCTATGGACTGCAGAACAAAGAAAACTGCACATAAACCAAAAAGAGATGCTAGCTGTACAGAAAGCTCTGACAGCCTTAAAGGATCTACTACAGCCAGGACAACTTGCAATAAAGACTGACAACACCACAGTAATGTGGTACAAAAGCAAACAAGGGGGCACACATTCCTTCCCTCTTTGCAGGCAAGCAATAATCTTATGGAACACAGCTCTGGCCTAACGAGTCCAGTTACAAGCTGAATTCCTGCCAGGACAGAAAAACACATTGGCAGACGACCTAAGCAGAAACATCAAAGATCCCCATGAGTGGAAACTAGACCCACAAATATTTACGATAACTCAAAGATGGGGCCTACCAAATATAGACCTGTTTGCCAGTCCTCAAAACTACCAACTGACAAAATTTTGTACAAGGACATTCCACCATCAAGCTTGGAAAGTGGACGCTCTCTCCTTCAGTTGGAAAAACCTGACAGCATATGCCTTTCCTCCATTACCTCTTCTCACAAAGGTTCTTTTGAAGGTCAAAAAGGAGAAACCTCGACTGATTCTCATAGCCCCAGACTGGCCACGCCAGCACTGGTACCCGCTATTGAAGAATATGGCTCACAGCCCACCATGGATATTGCCTCAAATACCTCATTTGCTCATGCAGCAAGACAAGCAGATTCTACACAGCCAGATCAAAACCTTAAACCTGGCTGCATGGCAAATCAATTAAACATCCAACCAGCCCCTCTTTCACAAGCAGTACTGGATGTTGTTCTAGAAGCCAGGAGGCCAAGCACCAGGAAGGCTTACTCGGACAAATGGAAAAGGTTTTCTGCTTGGAACCAAGCTAAAGGCCAAGACACAACTCAGCCTCATATGCATCACATTCTGCAGTATTTAGCTGAGATGTTGCATAAAGGACTTTCATTCTCCTCAGTTTAAAATCCATGCTTCAGCTATTTCAGCTCACTACGACACAAATCCACCTTTTTTTTTCAAATCCTCTTCTAAGGCAGTTCCTCAGAGGGGCAAAGAACATCAGACCACCTAGAAGAGCTCCTACACCAACATGGGACCTCAACTTTGTTCTGGAAAAACTAACGCTACCTCCCTTTGAACCAGCTTTTTCTGCAGACCTTCAGTTCCTATGTTGGAAGACTGCTCTGCTCCTGGCAATAACTTCTGCTAGGAGAGTCTCAGAATTATGGGCACTTATGGCTGTGGAACCTTTCCTCATTTTTCATCAAGACAGAGTTTCTCTACGAACTAATCCTTCCTTCATGCCTAAGGTGGTTTCCAGTGTAGCCTTAAATCAAACCATCCACCTACCCACTTTCTTCCCCAATCCACAGAACAAAGGTGAGAGACTTCTGCATTCCTTGGACATTCACAGGCAGCTTCGTTACTACTTGGATAAAACTAAGGCTTTCAGAAAAACTGACCAGCTCTTTGTTTCCTATGCTACAGCTTCTCAAGGGAGAGCCATATTCAAGCAAACCATTTCTAAACGGATAGGCCATTGCATACGATTCTGTTATACCCCTCATGGGAAACCAGTTCCTCCTACCATTAGATCCCACTCTACCAGGGCAACAGCTACCTCTACAGCCTTTCTCAGGGGGGTTCCTACCAAGGAAATTTTAGAAGCTGCAACTTGGAGTTCTGTACACACCTTCACCAAACACTATCACTTACCTCTTTATTCTAAGTCCAGGGCAGGTTTCGCCACTGCAGTTCTGCAGGGCCTCATTGCCTCCACTAACCCTCTATGATGCCTCCACCCTACCTTAGCTTTGGGACTCAACCCAAGTGTGATGACTGCAGCAGGGTAGGGTAATATGATGAACATAGTACAGTTTTGTACCTACCATAAATGTAGATGTTAGATTGTTCATCCTGCTGCAGTCCAGGTTACCCTCCCTCCAACCCCTCTGATCTACTGGCTTAAATCTCTGCTATGCCTTACTGATGTATTTGCTTATAACGGAAGGGATTTTGTGTTTGTACAGTGTTCACACCTTTTGGTACTAATTTGGATCACCTTTTTGGGGGCACCTGACATCTGGGGCAAGAAAAACTGAAGAAAATGGCGTCTGTTGCAATATATGTACCCCTGGCGCACTGACGTCAGGGATGAGGCGACAGCAACCGACGTCGGACCAAGACTTTGGAAATCCGGCCGACTGTGGCACCGCCTGACTACAGGATAACCCAAGTGTGATGACTGCAGCAGGGTGAACACTCGAACATCTACATTTATGGTAGGTACAAAACTGTACTTTTTTTTACCTACCCTTCTGGTGTTAGAAAGAAGGCAATTCCACTGTTCAGATATCATGCTGATGAGATGATTTATTTTGTATGAATGGCTGGACAAGAATATCTGAGGTCTTAGCATGGGATGAGGGAGTCAGTTCCCTTATGGAGGTCCGGAAGTCCAATACATCTAACTTGATCAACCTACATATTTCAATAAAAACAACTCAAAGTGCACCTTTCACCACAGTCTACTCCAAGTTTTCAGGGATCAAAGTTTGAATGATGTAGTTTTAAGAATTTTCAGAGCATCTCTCTAAAAATCTGTTTTTCTCATTTGAAGAGGAAACTGTCCCTCTGTTCTGATTCTGAAAGAAACTCTTCTTCAAAAGAGGAACGACTTTTTTTCCAGGTGCCTACTCATTTTTCAGAATCTGACAGCAAATATGTTATGATTTATGATCTGGCATGCCTTAATCTGCAATGGTTTCCCCATGTTGCCAGTGTTAGGAGATTTTTTTTCTCATTGCTTCTAGTTTACCTGATAGCATCCTTCCCCCTGAGAAGTCTGACAGGTAATGCATGTTACTCCAGACTCATAAGATTTGGCATCTTTTCCAGCTGTTCAATGTATGGGTCTCGCGTCCAACCTCACATCCAGCTTTGGCCACTTTTTAAGCTTTGGATCTGGTGCTCAGGCTCCTCCCCTTACCCATAATTCTTTGAAAGGAGCAAGCTACCCCAGATCTCATTTGCTGCCATAAGCACTTAATGGATCTTGGTTCTCAGGAGTGGCATTGTTTAAAAATAGTTACATCTAGATAAACCTTTTATTTTGGTTTTAATTTGATCTCCTCCTCTTTATGTTTACACTTGCTATTCTCTACCCATTTGTCTCTTTCGTAAAAAGTTTTAAAAAATAGTGGTTATATTTATATTATAGTTTTTATAATTATTTTCTAGGATGCTTCTTTGTATCATGAGAATAGCTTGCTTCCCCTTGGCTACCTAATTCAGATGCAAGCAAGAAATGGATGTATTGCTTTGGGCCTTCTCATTTGAATATTGTCTGCTACTGAGGCTTTTGGGCAGCAAGCTATCATGGAAAGAAGAAACGAGTGGATTTTAGAGTCTGCTTCAGCCTACCACAGGAGATGAACCCTCTTCGGGATTGGGGAAGTCTGCGGCTGCTGCTTCCCCTTCTCTATTTTCATTTTCCAAAAAGGCTGAAACTCAGGGAAAGGGAAAAAGATGAGGAAAAACCTAAATCAACAGAGATCCTAGATAAGAGATGCTCATTGTCTCCACCGACAAGGATCTTTAGACTTTGGAGCAGATATGTTTTTTGGATCTGATAGTTACCTGATCTGTAACTCTATTTAGATTTTCTCCAGATCCTATATCCCTTAGTTTCTGGTCTTCCATCCTGCAAAACAGACACCTGTTATACTTCTAGGCCACTTACCTCTGCTTCTCAGAGGTCAGCTAGATCCTGCTAGAACCTTATCAAAGCTGATGTGAACAGTGTGAAGTGTTTCCTTTTGACCCGAATCCAGTTAGGAACACTCCAGGTTCCAGCCACAGTCCGATCTGGCAGAACCACTTCACCTGACTCAGTAATTGCTCCTTCTCTAGTCTGACATCTCAGATCAGAATCCCTGGATCTGGCTATTGCCCAAGACAGGTCTGCATCAGAGCCAAGGCTCTATACTTTACTCTGATGAGTTCTCTGACAAAGTCTTCTCCAATGTTGTTGGAGCTGAACCATTGGCCTTCAGTGACAGGGAAGGGTCATAACTGAGGTCTTCTGATCATTTCCTCCTTTCTGGGGGCATTGGTGCTTGATAGTTCAGCTGTGGTGACCGCCTTTGATACTAGCTAAATGGCTTCTAGGGTTGAGCCACCGTTGGGAATTTGACTTCAGCAGCGAGGCACCTGGCGGGTATATGTCAAGCTTTGCATTTTGAGGCTTTTAAAAGTACTCCTTCAATGTAGAGAGAGTAGTCTGCCTTTTCAGAACCAGATCCAACATTCATTTCCCAGGGTATGCAGCCTGTTTTCCTGGTCACATCTGGGCAATGAGTTTCTGGGAGCCTTGAGTCTGTCCTCCCAAGAGAAGGCTGTATCATTTTCAAAGTTCTGTCCTGAACAATGCACAGAGGAGGTTTGAAGGAAACAAAGGAGTCCCTTGCGGAATCCCCTCCCTCCAACACTGATTTTTGAGGAAGAATGTTATCCAAGATCCCCTTCTTGAACATCTCATTCAGAGAAATTCTCAAACTTCTCAGACAGAAGGGGGTTGGTCTTCCCAAGTGCCTCCTTTGGAGGAATCACTTTTTCCTGAGGCTTTAGGTTCTGGTCCCTCTACTTCTTGGTTGGTTCCCCAGGCAGAGACGATAAATCTGATATCCTCACATGAGTGAAAGGAACCAGGCACAGCTGAGCTAATCCCCAAAAAGCCCAACAGTTTTCTGGTTGCTCCCAAACTGTACCATTGGAGCAAGAGTCCCAAGGTATATTCTATGGTAATGGCAGCTGCCACTAAAGAGCTTGCAGAAGAAAGTTCCTGTCTGTATCCAGCAAATGGGGATTTGTGTGCATAGAAAAAATTGGTAAGCATGCCTACGCCTCACCTGCTTTTTTGGTGAGTGCATTTAATTACTTGTCACACAGTTGTTTCTAGGGGATTTATGAAAGGAAATAGCCAGTTCTCTCTAGGGACCTTAACTGCAGATCAAAGAAAATTCATTGATGCCTCTATGTTCCTCATCTCTGTGCATCTACAGCGGCTGGCACAGGCATTTCCATAAGAAGGTACGCCTGGATGCAGTTGTGAGATTTTTTTTTTGTTTGTTTTTTTTGTGGAGCATTTCAAGTCATTCATGAGTGCCCCACATGATGGATCAGTTCTATTTTTTTCCAAAGTTAGAGGCCATCTCAAGAAGTGAGGGATGGTAATCCCTGTGCGCCATAGGGGGATCAAATTCTCTACCACTCCACGGACCTTCTTCAGAAACCAGAAGGGAGGGAAGAGAATTTAGATGTTATGTTCTATCTCGCCTTCATTCTTGCTTGGATGGGTTCGGAGCCGATCCTGGGCTCCGACTCGGCAGAATACGCAGCTGGAAGTCTCAAACTTGGCTCATGGCAGGTAGGTTTCCCTTGATGTAGTGGTGCAACTCTCCAGATCTCATTTGCCGCTTTACGAGATGGATGTGCTCTTTTTGGGTGTGGCTAAGTTTTTGTCTTTTTTTTTAATTTTCTAGCTTAAACTTTTAGGATTCTTACAATTAGTAGTGTTTTGGTGTGATTAAATGGATTTAGCGTGTAGCTTACCTTATCTCCTTTCTACTGTTGTGTGCTGTTTGGCCATCGTTTTTCACAGGCCTTCTTGTATCCCATAGTTAATTATCATAGTGGTGTGTTTTTAGTCTACTCTTGTAGTTAAGTCATTCAGCTCATTTAAATTAGAGAGCTAGTCGCCCATTTTAGTTAGAGGGCTTTGTAGTGTTATTGTTGGTGTGTGTTCTTCCCTTGGTATCTACGTCCATTTAAGTTAGAGATTCTAGTATTCGCCTTTAGTCACTTTTCTAATCTATCTTAATACTACTTAGATGAGCAGTGTTTATTAGCTTAGTGTGTGTTTATATATCTAGCAGTATTCTGAGTTTTTTGCTTTTTGTAATCCTTTTGGGAACAACTTTTATGTTCTGTAGTCCTATCTCGCCCTCATTCTTACACTTGGGTTCGGAGCCGAAACTCTGCTCCGACTTGGCAATTCTCTAGCTCAGTCTTCTGGTTGGCTCATGGCAAGGAGGTATCCCATCATGCACCACCGACATATCCCAGATCTCGTTTGCCACTCTAGCTCAGATGTGCTGCTTCTTGGCTGTGGTTTAATGACATTTTGCTGATTGTTAGTAATTTTATAGCTTTTAAGAGTTGTATTCAGCTTACTTCGTATTAGTTTACTGTCTGGTGTCTTTTTTTTAGACAGTGTGTGGCATTGTTTGCTCTGTTTTTGCTGTTTTTATTGGCCGTTCATCCGCAGGCCGTTTTTTTGTGTATCCCTGCATCGCTTTTGGTTTTGTTTGCGACTTGGGCTTGCCTAATTGTGTTTCTCTCCTTTTCTAAGCTATTTTCCACCGAGGGCTAGGCCCGTTTAAGTTAGAGCAACCTAGTCCTTCATCTGTCTCTCGTGCTCTTCCTTCCCAGGACTAGGCCCGCTTAAGTTAGAGGATCTAGTCCTCGGTCTGTAGTCTGTTTCTTCTTCTGAGGCTAGGCCTATTTAAGTTAGAGGACCTAGTCCTCTGTCTAACTACCTGTAGTTTCTTCAGGGCTAACTGTTTGAATTAGAGGTAGTTCCTGCTTTCTGTTTCTTACATTGGTAACTGTTTTTTGGTGTGAGATATGTCTAAAGATTCAAAAGACCACAAGCCTTCTGGATTTAAATAATGTACCAAGTGTGCCCAAAAAATGTCCTTGACAGATGGGCATACTATTTGCGTATACTGCTTAGGTGCTCTTCACCTTCAAGAATCTTGCTCCTTTTGCCATGTTTGTAGCCCTCGAGTCCTTCAAGAGAGAAAGAACAAACATATTTAAAGGCCTCTTACAGCATTCTTTTGATGAAGAATTGGCTTCTTCCTCTTCTAGTTCCAAGTCTCCATCTTCCAAAAAAGATAGTCAAACCTACAAAAAGACTGTCTCCCACTCACTTGGTGTCGGAGAGCCAGAGAAAATTGCCAAATCGACTAACTACTCTTCGGCTCCACTGGTTTCGGTGCCAACAGAGGTTATTGATGTGGAAAGAGCAGTTTCTGTTCCAAGGGTTACGGAGCCGATAACTGAGTCTGTGTCGGAGCTGGTCAACTGAGCTTCATCTGGTTTCTCCGACACTCAGATCGCCTATTTTTCAGCAGTCTAAGTCCCCCACTTTATCCTCCAGGTCCTCGAGGAGCCTTTCTGATGAGGACGTTGAGAGTGTGTTGCGCAGATTCCTTGAGACTTTGGCGCTGGCAAATTTACTTTCGGCTCCGTCCCGGTCAGTTCCGCAGCCTACTGAGCCTGTACACCTTGTCACTGTTCCTCCTCAGAGCCACTCTGGTGCGTCGGAGCCAGAGATGTCTGTGCTACTTGCTCTGGAAAGGTCGATTCCAGATACCTCGTTTGGTGTCTCTCTCCCGATATCTGCCGCGACCCCTTCAGTGCAGTCCATGAGGTCTAGGGTCCTCAGCTCTCTGGTCTGGCCCGAGGGGGACGCTTTGACCCGAACTTCTTTGGTTATGAGCTTACCTCTCGGTGCTTTGGCTCGGGTGAGTTCGGACCCCACATCTGTCTGAGCCTATTTCCTCAGCACCGACGACTGCCTCTATGCCTTCAGAGCGGGAGGTGTCCTCGGAGCTGGGAGGGCTGGCTTTCAAGCTGATGAGTGTTCTGTCCATCTTCAGTTCCAACTTGGGGCACCGACACTCTTCCCCCTAAAGAGCCGACCTCAGTCTCAGCACATTCTCTCATCCAACACAGCAGAGTCTTGCAGCCTCAGGAACCCTCCATGAGTGGTTCCCAGTCTTCCAAGATCTCCCCAGAATATCTTTGAGGAGCCCCCTTGGAAGAAAACTTGTAAGAGGAAGTATGTTGTTTCTCCGATGAATCCATTACATCAGACACTGACCTCGAGGAGTCAGAAGGGTCTCCCAAGTTGTCCTCTGATGATGTCTCCTTAGCAGATATCCTTGAGATCCTGAAACAGAGAGGCGGCTGGCCCACCATCTCCCCTTCTGATGAGGAGTCAGTGTACCCTGAAGGCTTTCCGGTCTCAACCTTCTGCCTCTTGGGTATCTCCACCTTTCGATGAGCTCTTGGATCTAGTGAGTCAAAAGGTGTGGGAATCTCCTGATACTGTGGAACCAGTTCCTAGAAGACCTAATAAATTCTTATCAGCACCTCAGGACAAAGATTTTCTCACCAAAGGCTTGCCAGTAGATGCCGTGATGGTGGCAGCAGCCACCAAAAAGGAACTTGCTGAAACTTCCTCCACTGTCCATCCACTGAATAAGGAGTCTCGAACAATGGATAAGTACGGGAAGCGTATCTTTTCTTCAGCTTTTACACTCAGATTGCTGAACTACCAGTCTCATTTCACTAGGCTCCAGAGAGATCTCCTGAAAGAGCTGGGAGATGCTGTCCAAGGTAACCTATCTGAAGCAGTATCTGATAAGCTTAATGCACAGATGTCTACCTTAAATTCTGTCAACTCCTCCATGAGGCTGATATTTTATGCAGCGGATGGTGTGAGTAGGGCAGCGGGTTCAGGAGTTTCTCTTAGAAGACACTCCTGGATGCGCTTGTGTAATTTTGCAGAGGCCTTTAAGTCTACATTTACCAATGCCCTCTTTGATGGGTCCTCGTTGTTTGAACTTAAGGTAAAGGACACACTCACCAGGTGCGAACAGGAAGGGAAAACCCTGTCTGCTGTGGGAGTCAGTTTTTCCATTCCTTCTAGACCCTATCCCAAAGGGCAGAGGGGTGGAAAGATGTGGTTCAAGTAGTCGCAGAGCTTTTTCCAGGGCGCACAGGGTGATTCCTTCACCAGAGGCAGAGGAGGAGGAAGTAATGGTATACGTCACCCTAGAGGTAGGGGAGACCATGAATCCTTTCATGGTCATCCCTACCAGCCCTCCAGAAAGGAGGCCCAACTGTGCATCTCTGGAGCCAGTCGGGGGACGTATATCCTTGTACCCAAAAGCCTGGTGCAGTATCACTCGACAAGTGGGTACGAAGGATAATTACCAAAGGATACTGTGTTCCCTTCTCTTTTCCCCCTCCTCGGATCAGAAGAATCCCGGATATTCCACCCAATCACAGGGGTTCAGCAACTTTAGAAATCCAAAAGTTGCTCGAAAAGAGTCATCCAACCTGTTCCTGCAGACCAAGTAGGATTAGGGACTTACTCCAGATTCTTTTTGGTGCCAAAACGAACAGGGGACTTGAGACCCATCTTCAATCTCGGCAAGTTGAACTCACCATGTCAACACCTAACCTTCTATTCACTGAATATTCAAAGCTTAGCCAATAAAACTACTAAGCTACACTCATGGATTGCTTTCAAAACCCCTCGTATCCTATCCCTATCTGAAACATGGCTCAAGCCACATATCTGTAACAGTGAAATTCTCCCTCCTGGCTATAACATCTACCACTCTGACAGACCTTCAAAGAAAGGTGGTGGCGTAGCCATCCTCTACTCTTAACACCCTTAACCTATCACCTTACCCCACATCTATTCCCAGCTTCCACCCTGCTGAACTTCTCATCCTAAATATCCATCTGAACGCACACAAAAAACTAGCTGTAGCTTCCATTTATATTCCTCCTGGCAACAATATACCCATACTGGAAAACATCTTATCCTGGTTCACCCTCAACATACCCTATGAAACACTCATTCTTGGCGACGTCAGTATAGACTGGGCAAAACTATCTACTGACTCCCCCTTACATAGCATTCACCTTCATGGTTTCCACCAACTCATTTCCACCCCAACTCGCTTCCACAAAGCCTCAGCCTCCAGCTCTATAATAGACTGGATTCTCACCAACATCCCCATCACTACCACCAGCCCACAACCTTATCAGACTCACTTATTGACCATCTCCCTACCTCCATTCTAAGATACAACTCTCACACACTTAAACCCCACCTTTTCAAAGACTGCAGGAAACTATCTACGTTTAATCCTTTACAGTTTAACTCTATACTACAAAACATTGACTGGTCCATCCTTAAACAACTCCCTCTAAATGATTCTGTTAACACTTTTAACATTTTCCTAAATACTGTGGACTCCCTAGCTACCTCTAGGAAGATTCGAGTGAAATCCAATCATGCTCCCTGGCTTTCAAATCCAATCATGCTCCCTGGCTTTCAAAAGAAACTAAGTCCATCATGAAACAGTGACAGTTTTTGGAAAGCCTGGAGCAAATCTAAACAAACACCTCTTCTACTCAAATACAAACTACTACGCAATCTTGCTAAAAAACAGGTAATAGACAAGAAGTTATTCTATAGCTCAGGCCAGAACGAATACAACTCAAACCCTCGTAAATTCTGGACAACACTCAACAGCATCCTCTACCCTGGTAATCCCTCTAACCCCTCACCCTACCCAAACACAACTCCTGAGGAAACAGCTACCCTACTTAATTCACATTTGATCTCCTACCCTCTCAACCTACCTCTCCCTCAGTACCTGTCCCCTCACCCACCCCCAACACTTCACCCTTTTACTTCAAGCCTGTGCCCATTTCCTACATCAAATCTCTACTGCTCAAACTCAAACCATGCTCCCCCTCCACTGACAAATTACCTCCGACCTTTCTTAAACTCGCAGCTGACTCTATCGCCTACCCAGTAACAATATTATTAACTAGATCTATGCAACAATCTACTGATGTTAAGTTGTCTATCTCGCCTTCATTCTTGCTGGATGGGTTCGGAGCCGACCTCGGCTCCGACTCGGCCACTCTAAAAGCTCGAGAGTTGGTTCCACCGGCTCGAGGCTCCCCTTATATCCCACAATGCTAGGCGAGAGTTACCTCAGATCTCGTTTGCCGCTACAGCTTCGAGGTTGGTTGCTTCTACCGGTTCCTGGTGAGTGTTAGCTTTTTCTTCTAAAAGTTACTCTTTTTCCCCTTTTTTAAGTTAAATTCTTCCTAGATTAGTGTAGATCATAATACTATATCCCCGACCCTAATTTTTCCCGTTTCTTTACTAAAAGAACCGTTGGTTCTTCCTTTGGGCCTTTGGCCTTCCCTTCCCTAGTGGAGTGTTTGTGTTTGTGTAGTTTACTTTAATTTTGTACTTAATTCTAGTATTACTACTAAAATTATTTTTTGCTGACAGGGTATAACTTGTGTGTTTGGGTGTGTGTTTGTGTACACCTGTCAGTTAGTGTAATGTCTAAAGAAGCAAAGGTCTCCGGATTCAGGAAGTGTGATGCGTGCTGTCAGAAAATGTCTCTGACAGACGCTCACACTTCTTGTGTCTATTGTCTGGGGCCTTTGCACCTGCAGGACTCCTGTGCTGTGTGCCATGGCTTCAGCCCCAGGGTCCTGCAGGAAAGAAAAACAAGTTGATTCTGAGAGGCTTATTGAAGCCAGAGGATTCCCTGTCAGTTTCAACAGGGAAGCCCTCTAAGGCATCGAGGTCTTCGGCTCCGGCTTCTGAGCCGAGACCTCAGGTTGTTCAACCTTTGCCTTTATCGGCTCCGGCTGGAGCCGATAAGTCTCAGTCCACAGTTTCTGTGGCTTCCCGGCTCGGCGGAGCCGAGGTTATTGAGTACCAGTGTCGGCTCCGACAAGACCTTCGGAGCCGACAACTAGAAAGAGGTCTAGGTCACCTTCTCTTGGCTCCGTTCATTCGGCTCCAGGATCTCCCCTGCTGTCTGAGCGGGAAAACCA